>NW_006160061.1:5792928-5808279 GCF_000334495.1 Tupaia belangeri chinensis
CCGCTCGCCGGGCGCCCGGGTGGAAGCGCGGGCAGTCGGGGCGCAAAGTCTGGGAGCGGGAAAGGACCTGGTCGCCCAGGGCCCGACGGCCACGGCGCGAGGCTGCACTCAGACAGCGCGCGGTCTCCGGTCGCCCCAGCGCGGGCTCATTCGCATCCCCCGGGAAGTGCGAACGGTTCCCGGCCGTCTGCCCACTCCCCGGGGCGCACGGGGATCGCCGCCCCGAGCACGCCCGAGCTGCCCCCGCCCTTCCCCGCACCCTCCCTCCCGCTCCTGAGCTAAGAGCTCTCCAAGGTAAGGCTCCACGCTGCCCTCACCTGCGCCCGAGGATGCTCGGGGCAGCCCTGGTGGCTAATAGGTGGAAGCTGCGGGTGCAACAAGTGAACTGGAACCTGTCACCCAAACTTCGGGGGAGTTGCTTTGTGGCGGGAGCTACGTCCCTCATTTCAGAAACATTCGGATTCTTAAAAGTTCAACTCTGTTTAACGAAGGCAGCACGCACTTCCGAAGTGGCAAGTGTGTGGGAAATACCGAGTGCTGCAGGAGACGCCAGGAAGTCCGAGACAAAAGTTCTAGCCCCGTGAAGCGTTCACGTTAATAGGGTGTCTGGACGGTTAGAACGATGAATAATGGTAAAGGACTGAAATTTGGGAGAAAAAGGCAGCTAGAAAGATAAAAGACAGCCAAAAAAGAGAGAGAGAGGATTGAAGGGGAAAGGAAAGGAAAAATACTTAAAGAAAACAATACAATACAGGTATGAGAAGGTGGTAGTACCTAATTAATTACCAAATGAGATCGACGGGTAATAATTACTGTGAGGGCCCAGAGAAACGAGAGTATTTCAACCTGAACTGGTTAAAGGAAGCTCTAAAGAGGAGGGAAAACTAGGTTGACTTAAATAAGTGCCCATTTTGGCTGACATCAGCGTCATTTAACCAAGAGTGTCTGGTTAGCCTTTAAGCATTACAGATGTCTCACAAAATCCCTTTTAAGAGTTTAAAACATTTTACCATTTCTAAATGATTGATAAATAGCTTGCCAAGCTTGGAGAACCACGGTGGGTTTGCCTAAGTCCAACTGTGAACAAAGCCATTCTACAGTCGTCTCTGTGTGACATCAAAGCAATATTTCTTGCTCTATATTCTCCTCCTCCGCCTCCTTTCTTCCTTTTTCTTCTTCCTCCTCCCGCTTTCCCTCCCACCTCTTCCTCCTGAAGGCAAAATGGTGCATATAGACTTCACAGTGGTGTCTAAATAGTCTAACCAGTTCGTCCCACAAGGACTTGGAGCATTGTTACGTGGGGCAGTGGGGCTCGAGTGCTTTCCATCCACTTTGTTATTGGAAACAATTGAGATGTGGTGACTCACTTATTGTAAGCAATACCTTCCTCGAGCTTATGGGCATGGCCTGCTCAGGGTGCTACCCTCTGGAGGAGTTCCAGTCTTCTGCAAGGAAGAACAAGAAGTTCCTGGGAGGGAGTGAACACCGGCTTCAGCCTGAAAGGGGGGAAAAAAGCAATGGCTGAAGAGATGAGTCACTCGGGTTTTAACCTAGATGTTTAGTACTCTCAGGTTCAGAAAGACCGCTTTCTTCCAGTCCTTGTCGTCACTGCCGCTCTCTCAGGAAAGGAAATATTGAGTGTAACGTATCAGCCTAATAAGTTATAGTGGTCTCTTAAATACCCTTAAATAAAAATATCCCAATTAATTGAGTTCCATTTAATTCGTATAACCTTATGACAATATACTTTTATCAGTAAGTGAACTGAGGCTCAGACAGATCATTTCCAGTTTCAACAGTAATAGCTTGCAAAGTGTGGCTCAGGTCTAGATCTCAAACTTGCTTCCTCAATAGTGCCACCCATGTTATGCAAGCTCTTCATTTAGTTGGTTGCCCGGTGAGTGTTGTGTTGTGTTTTGTTTCGTTTTGTTTTTTGAGAGATTTTTGCTATAGGGTGCATGTGCTTAACAGAGAGACAAAAAGCAAGAAATTCCCCCGGAGGGATGGTCACCTGGCAATCCCTTCTCCTCCATTTTCCTCTCAGGATTTTGGGCACACAGGCACACGCGCCTTGCGTGAATTTCAAGTTTCTGGGTCCAGAATTCAAATGGCGGTCAGCCATGTGGGAGTTACAACAACATAACCATTAAGCCATCAAAGGGTTCTAAAGCTGTTGATCCAAAGTGAGTTACTGAGACTCTCCAACCAATGGCTAATGGAGTACAGAACCCAGAGCCTAGAGGTGCAGTAGCCTAAGGAAGACAGAACAGTATCTGCTCTGTTAATCACTGTGTCCTCAGTGCCCTGCCTCACAGATCACAGGCATCTGATATGGATTTGTTAACTGATAGTCCACGAAAAAAGTCAGTGCTACTGACCCCACTCCACCGCAGCTTGGAGTTCACTTACCCTGTGGCCCGTCACCTGACTTAAGCCATTGTTGCCGCTACTTGCTCTTATTCTGGCCTTCCCTGTTCTCCAGCTTCCTTTCTTTGGGCATAGGAATTTTAGAACCAATTAATGCAATTCAAATAAACTGTTTTGAAACCTGAAATTCAACTCTAGCGATGGGGTTTTGCTGTAGTAGTTGTTTGGGTCTTTTATTTTGACCATAAAACAGTTTTCTTCCCAAATCTCCATTTTCTTTTTGCCCTCTAGGCAATGATTATAGAGCTGAAAATAAAATAGTTTGAGGTAAATAATACAATACACTTTTCAACTGAGACACAGCCTGTGTTCTCTTGGTTTCTAACTCAGTGCCCAGATCAGAATACCTCTGTTTCACATTAGTAACGTACTTTAATTTGTATATAAATACTATTTTTATAAAGTTTATTTCTAATCTATTTGTTGATACCCATATAAGTGTTAATGCTAAAAAGAGAAAATACATTTTCAACTTTTGAAGTAGATCCTCTTTTAAAATATCTTTATCAATACCTGTTTTAATAGTGGTGCAGTTTAAGAGCCTATTTTAGTTTCCATGTGTAATGCGCTGAATACAGTCATTCTAAAATCAGTATGCTTCAGATATGCTCTGGACAGTTCCAAATCACATGCATTTAGCTCACCAAGGATAATTTATAAATACCCAAGAATTAGAACTAGTTTTACAGCCAGCCATAGCAAAAAAATAAAACCACTGTCTAAATGTTGTCTAAATAAGAATAAATGTCAGGTAATTATAAGAATTGGGATTATAATCCAGTTTCTATTCCCCAGTATTATAATCAGGGCAGGCAGCTTCCAAATAATAGACAAATTACTTCTTGAAAGGAACCTTAAAACTGGGAAACACAATTGCTATTCAACTATTTCAGAGTTTTGTAAATGTCACGTTCTTTCTAATTGGCTCCCTATTTCAGCAAGCCCAATTGAAAGTTAATTGGGTTGGTATGTGAACTGCATCTCTGCCCCTCCCCCTTCTGTTCCCAGGAAGGAGCGTTGTAGCAATAAAGCTTCCTTGTTTTCCATATGTGATCTGAATGTGAGGTCTGCGTTTATTATAGTCAACTGGAACTGGTCCCTTTATTCTAGTGCCCACTACCGAGGCAGCTCTGAATCTCTCAGACATAGAGACAGAGATGCTGAGAGATGGCATGCCAAACGTCTACCTCCACCTCTATATTCGCCACAGTGGGAATACCAGATGGTAAATAAAAATTCGTGGCTGTGGCTCAGTATCTCTTAGCTGTAGTTCTCCTCTCAGACCTGGTTGGAATCACAGGGTGCCACCTTGTGTATGAGCTGACGATTTACTTCCTCTTTCCACAAAGGATTCAGAGAGATGCAAAAACCATCAGCCTGCAAGCTCTGTATTTTATTAAGAAGGAAAAAATGCGACAGATATAATTGAAGGAAACAGATTTGAAAACACACCGCTCAAGAGGGTCCACAACACTCAATTTTAAATCCCACCGACAGCCTGTCTCATTTGTTCCCCCACCCCTGACCAAAAAACACACCCCACGCCCCACACATGGAACAGATTGACGCCGCTCACTCGGGCTTTCGGATAGGGATACCAGAAAGAAGTAAAGCTCATGTGACAGACCTAATGACTGACTTGGACAATTATCCATCCAAACAGCAGGAGAGCTACTGAGATTTTATTTCAGGACTATGGATTTTTGAGAAGCACTAAGTTCCATTGAGCTGATGAATACGATCCCACTTATTTTAGTAAAGTGATAGCAAGGTTTTTAAAACTGGCTGAGTTGGAAACAGAAATACAATTGTTGGAGCAAGGCCAGGAGAGGTAAATTAGGATCCTTTTCAATCCAAGTACCTTGCCTTTGAGAAATTCCACACTTTGAGAAAACCAACTTGCTGTTTCATTCATGGAACTTCGGTGACGCATTCATGGGCCTTTCATAGATTTTTTTAATCATTTATTTCATTGTCTTTATTATTACTCAATTTGACCAGAGAGACAGAGGAAGAGAGGGAGGGAGGGACAGTGAGAAAGTAAGCCAGGTCTGGGGCTCAAACTGTGGTCAGCCATGTGGGAGTCCAGCACTTCAACCACTGCACCACCTGCCAGCCCCTCATATTGTTTTCTGTAGGGAGTTTGAGTGGTGCCTCCTGGAGCTTGGGGGTGGAGGCTGCAGGTGCACATCCGCTGTGGGCTGGGACCTCCCATTCTGTGTATTCCCTGCTGCATTCTTTGGCCTCCTCTACTGGCTCATCCCACCTCCTCAAGCATCTTTAAAAGATGGCTTGGCAGGTCGGCCCTCTCTGTGCAGGCAGTCTAGTCTCTGACTGGCTAGCACATCTTATACAACAAGCAGGCTCAGAGCACTGAGCCCCCTGGAATCCGGAGTGTTAGCGAGAAAAGCCCACTGTTAAGAAACCCGGGGTGCTTTTAGAACTGTGGTTCCTCTTAGCTGTTTTTAATCTCTTCCACCAGCCAAACACTACTGTGTAGAAGTACAAATTTGTGAATGGAATATGTAGCTGGAACCCTGAATTAAAAACCATCAGTGAATTGATTTAGTAACAGTCATGCCTTATTGATCTTATCTTTGTTGTCACCTAGAACAACATGGCTTGTTTCCTAAGAAAAGATTCTGGTGTTAGCATATTTTGAGCCCCTGAAATTCCAGAGTGACTTGTTAGGAGGCAGGAAGGAAAACAACTTCATGTCTGCAAATTAGAAGACAGGTTTACTTGTCTTTTGCCAGCTATTAAAGGTGACTTTGGCAGGGGGAGAAACAAGCCATTGAAATAAAACACACTAATTACCTATTTGTTTACTGGGCTCACCCACCCCCCATCCTCTTGTTTCAGAAAGAATTGCAGGTGGCTTTTGAGAGTTGCTAAAATATGCTTGGATAGGTTTGGGCTGTAAATTTCCTAGTGGCATGAAGTTAGGAAATCTTGTCGGCTTCACAGTCCACAATGCCCATTAGATAAAATGATTACTCAGGAAATTTACAGTCATTCCTGATCCTAATCAGAATGTCTAAGAGTCTTAGTAGATAGAGCAACTAGGTGATGCAACAGTTCCTCATAATAGACACAGGAGTACCCTAAGGCTGTTTCTTGTAGTGACTGACTTCCCTAGACACAAACGCGTTACATGCAATCCAGCACCAACAATTCTCAGACCTTAGAGTGCACCTGGGTGTTTGAGGCTTTGAGCCTTACCCCATGCCAATCCAAGAGTGTGAATGGATACCAGCCTCCAGGCGGTCCTCCCAGAATGTTTTTCAACTATCTCCTGATAAACTGCCCGTTCTTCTAAGTGCCCAATTAAATGCCTTAAATGACCGTGTGTAGAGGATAGAGTTAATGTCCTTTTGGGGGAAGAAGGGGACTTAACAAGGGCCAGTGCCTGGAAGGAAGCTGTCTCTCCTGCTCTTGCAGTGAGTTAATCCACTAGCAGGGCCAAGAGGTCATGTGACCTTGGCATGAACAAAGTGTGCATTGCTCTCAGGTTAGTTGGCCTTGGGGGCTGGGGCCATGGAGAAAGGCTGTTCTTGCACACTGCCTCCACAAGAAGATTGGCCTCTAGTGACAATAACCATCGTTTGCTAGCTTCATTTTCTAGCTGTGACTCTGCTTCCAGTGTTAGCTGTGCTTCTGCTTGGAGAGCAGCCCCTTCCATGGCTACTTCTTACTATGTGCAGCTTCTATAGCCCAAGAGGCTGTCCCAAGGCTGGTTCTGAAGGACAATGAGTTTCAGAATGTCCACTTTCAGAGGAAGACATCAGCTTCTCCTACTCAAAGCCTTACAAGTCTCCACACAAGTCCAGCAGCCTTCCTGACACTGGGCATTCCCCTCTAGGGTGGCACACAGCCCCTGCCTACAAATGACCCAGGTCCACCATTTTAGGACCATGGATGGGGAGCCACGTGAACACAGGATTCCAGAAGTAGATGCTGAACCTCTGCTTGGGGACCAGTTTCTGCCACCATGTTGATAGTTTAGTCTGGAGTTCGCTGCTTGAAGGCCCTACTGAATTTTTTTTTTTTTTTCTACAGGAGCTCACTGTTGACAATGTTTTCAGCCTTCCTGCTAGGACTACAGCTATGCGCCACCAAGCCCAGCTCTTTTTTTTTTTTTTTTTTTTTTTGCAATTTGACAGGGCCTTGCTTTGTTGTCTAGGCCAGGTCAAGCTCCTGATCCTCCTGCCTCAGCCTTTCCCACTCACTGGGATTACAGGTGCACAAGCCTTTAGTGTAGCCCAGGACTCCTACGCCAGTATCCCGTGTGGCCCCAGCCTGTGAGGCGCAGCGTCTTAGCAGCACCTGTCACCATAGCTGGACTACTTACTGAGTTTTATGGCACTTTCTCCCACTATCTCCCTATATTATGGGGATAAGATGACCTATATAGGATATTTCAGCCCATGAATGGCATAGCTCTAGTAATTTCAAATGTGCCTAAGTGGCGACACTTGAAAACTATTTTAGGCATGGAGATAAGTCTGGAATATTTTACCAAAATATTCCCCATAATGAGGAAAATGAGACTGCAGAGAAAAGATGGTGATAAAGAGAAAGCCTTACTTTTCACTCTATATAGCTCTCATGATTGGTTAAATAACAATGATGATGATAAGGCCAACCCTATAGTCTAATGGCTAAGGGAGCTGGCTTTCACATTACTGATGATGATTCACATCCCAGCCTGGCAGCCTGAAAAACACACTGGAGGTGTGGGCATGGGTGCCCCAAGTCCTGACAGCATGGAGAGAGGAAGAGAAGGGATTGCGACTTGACCATGCCTCATTGGAGAGTGCTTCTCCCCCTTTACCCCTACCCTTGCACACATACCCTCTGGCAATTAAAACATAAGTCCAGATAGATCATTTTTAAAACTCATTTTAAAGAATTAAAGTCTGGGTCCCTCAGGTGGCATAGTGGTTAAGGGGCTGAACTCCCATGTGGTCAACTGAAGTTCTATTCCTAAACCCGGCAGTTTGAAACTCATGCCGGGTGTGTGTGTGTACGCGCATGTGCATTTGTGTGTGTGTGTGCATCCAAAATCCTGAGAGGAGAATGGAAGAGAAGGAGTTGCTGCATGGCCATCCCCCCTGTGGGGTGATTTCTCGCTTTCCTTACTTCTTCCCTCTTCTCTCTCTCTGGTGAGCACTGAGCGCAGCGCACGCACCCTATAACAAAAACAAAAACAGCAACAACAAAAACAAACAAAAACAAACACCCTCTCTCTTAAAAAAAAAAAAAAAAAAGTCTAGTAATGGAACATTAGATACTCAGGCTTTAGAGAGACACAAAGCTGATCTCGAGGTATCCTGTAGCCCAGTTAAATGTTACATAAATGTTGCATTGCTTAACTTCTGTTAACCTCTGGGACTATGAAATGGATACAATGTGCCCATCTCACAGGCTTCTAATGATAAGTAAATAAAATAAAAAGATACAAATTGGCTAACCCAGTACTGGCAAAGAGTAGAAACCCAATCAGCATGAAAACTAGTTTCTTTTCCTTTCCCTCTGTCTTTTTATTTACATGACTTGAGGTCATTAAAATTAGATAAAATTGCAACTGTTGCAAGTATGAGCTGAAACCCTGAATTTCTATTCTGGTTCATTTTATATGTTTTTAATTTAAAACTAAACAGAACATCTGTCTCTACCCCAAGCCAACCCACCCCCAGTTTTAACATCATACTCTGGCCTTGTTTGGGTCTCATCAACCACTCAAACATGAAGTAGTATAATTATTCAAACCACCATGACTATAGGGCCCTGCCAAAGAGATAACATTAGATGCTCCAAGATGGGAAGGCCATATCTTTGTTAAGGAGAGACAAATCTAAATGCTTAATCAGACTCTAAAACGTCAGATTACTTACTCATTTTCCAAAATGTTCTCTTCAGTAACTATGGTAAGATGAATCACATAACCTAAAGATCAAATTTGAGGGGAGGGATACCCTCTCTGCCTTCCCTTCCTTATTTCTTCTCACCCTCTCTTCCTCCTTTTCCTTCTTCCTTCCTTTCATCCTCCTCTTATTTTAGGACATTTTAAAGCTAATTTTAAAATTTCAAGTTTCTGGGCCAGCCCGATGGTTACGGAAGCTGGATCCCACATGGCTAACTGTGTGGCCAGACCTGGCAGCTGAAAATACACTGGGGACATACGCATGCATGCTTAAAACCCTGAAGGAAAGGAGAAACGGAGACGGGATTAAGGCATGGCCATTCCCCCTGGGTAGTGCTTTCTCCCATTCTCCTCCCCTCCCATCTCTCTCTGGTAAGCAAAGTTTCTGTCTGAACAGAGACCTGGTTTGCTCCTGCTCAAAATTTGAAAGAGAAAGGCTACTTGCCAATGAAAAATACTGTCATACTCTGTAAGCTGGCTGTGTCTGGGTTTGTGTTTACCTGTACAATGAGACCACCACACTCATAAGTGATATCACAAGGAATATTAACAAAGTCATAATACTGGAACATACTGGAGGACTTCCAACTAACTTGCCAATGATGTTTGAAAATGTCTGAGTCTTCAACACACCTGTTGGCACACATCCACTCTGGTATGTATGTCCCTTTCACATATCTATCTCGGTTTAGTAAAGGGCCAGACTTTGTGCAGAATAAGGTGACTAAACTGAGAATTTTGAGGTGATGCTCCCCTCTTCTTCCCCCCTCCTCCTCCTCTTCTTCTTTTAATTAATTAGCTTGTTGTAAAAGTAGGAGACAATGACGCTAATTTGCTCGCATAATTTGTAAACTAACTCTGATAGCCTTCCAAAGAAAGAGTTTCCCAATGCAGCCAGCTGGCCCCAAGCTCTGCTGTAAAGAACCACACTGCTTTGGACTTAGGCGTGTCTGTGTGCTTATGAAGCCAGGCCCATCACTTATGGAACATTCTCCTTTATTTTTATCCATGGATATAATTTACATAAGGAGAAAATCCTGAAAACTAGGCTGGTAGCTTTGGCTTTTACCGACCTTTCCTGACTCCTGAGAGGGGAAAGACTTCTCTAAGCAAGAGGTTATCCAGAAGAGAAAATAAACATCTTGCTTGTGTTCTATGACAAGACACTTATTCTTTATTATTTTTATGTACAAACGGCTCCGAATGCATGCTATGTGAATAAGCTTGAATCAAGCTTGATTTCATTTGTTAGTTTTAATATAACCTCTAAGTCTGCACAGATTTAAAGTTATCTGTCCCAATTACAAATAATTGGCCATTCCACGAAACAGAAGAGAGGGCATTGCCCAAACACCTAGAAGGAGAATATCATTTCATTTCCACTCCCAAAGGCTGGTTTCGCCCCTCTAGAAGTTGCTGCTTGCTCTCAGTAGCACAACTACCAGCCCAGAGCAAGCACAGTTACTGGCTTCCCCGCCCTGGCGCCTGATCTATAGTAATAAATTCCCAGGGTGGCCGCACATTTACACAGCACATGAGCACTCTCACAGCAGGCTCAACTAGATGTGGATACACAACACGATCACTTCCCCAGTAGGCGCTGTTCAATACGGTTAGACAGCGCGGTCTCCGCACCGCAGGCTCTCTACAATACGGATTCCTCACATGGCCATGAAGAATACCTCCGGCAACCGGAACGCGTCTGACTGCAACCTCCATCCCTGCGGGAACAGCTCGATGGGGACGCGACACATCAAACCTAACTTCCCATGTGCACTCAGGTGTAGACTCCCACAGTAGGGCGTGTGGCACAGCAGGTTCTCCCATGGAGAAACCTGCCCACAAACACAGTGGAAACAGATTGGCCCCTGTAGACGAGATGGAATAGGACCTCCCAATGGGACAGCGAACGTGGCACGCCATGTTCTAACTTTAGCCAAGTGACAATGAAAAACAAGCCTGGCGGGGAACCAGCAGTTAGCGTAATGGCTATGTCGCTGGACTCCCATGTAGTCGACCGCGGTTCGTGTCCCGGCCCCGGTGGCTTAAAACTCACGCCGGGCGCGTGTGCGTGCGTGCCCAAGATCCCGAGAGGAGAATGGAGGAGAAGGGATTGCGGCGTGACCATCCCCCCTGGGGGGTGATTTCTCGCTTTCTGTCTCTATGTCTCTCTCTGTCTGTCTGGCGAGCACACGCGCCCTACAGGGAAAATCTCTCAAAAAAAAAAAAAAAAAAAAAAAAAAAAAAAAAAAAAAAAAAAAAAAAAAAAAAAAAAAAAACCAAGCCTGGCGCGGAAAAGACCTGTAATGTACAAAAACAGCGTAATAAATGAATCTGAAGAAAAAGACAAGGTGCGTACCGACTTGGGTGAAGTGTGGCTCTTCCTGCATCCACACCACGAGTGCCTGAGGCAGAACAGAGTGTATGTGACATCATCCTGCTAGTCTCATTAGAGCAGATCTTTTGATGGAAGGTGCTATGTCTCTGGGCTGCTTTGATGTGTGTGAAAACACGCTAACTTCTTTGTGTAGAGTAACATTATCAACTGCTGTATAGAATAAAAACGAGTCTTTTAGGCAGATAAATGAAGTATTTCTTTTTTTGCCAACTATAAAGAAAGCAAATGGTTTTGCAAATTCAAAATCAAAATAACAAACTCTGAAATCAAATTAGCAAAAAAGGAGTAATTATTTTATCAAAAAGCATTCCATTTACTTTTCAATGATGCTATTCCCATAGATTCCCACTTGGCTAATCTGGCATGTGGCCCAGAAGTGTCCATGTAACACAGACACAAGGTGATTCTACATCAGAACATTTCACACAGCTTCATCCCTGTCGGATCCTCCTTTCTTCCTCATCTTTCCTTTTCTCCAAGTTTCCTCTTCCTCCTGTCCTCTCTGTCTCTTTTCTCCTCCCCCCCCCCCTTATTTCTCTAGCTAGTGGCAGGGAGATGCTGGGGAAAGGGCCACAGGGATGAGGAGGTTGCTTGGAGTGTCATGAAGAAAAGAAAAGAAAAGAAAAGAAAAGAAAAGAAAAGAAAAGAAAAGAAAAGAAAAGAAAAGAAAAGAAAAGAAAAGAAGAGAAGGAAAGGAAATCCTGCCAGTTTCATAAGCTGCAAGCTGTGTCTCAGAGCAGGACTAGGTCTCCCAATCACCTGTGCCCCTTTGGACGTGGCACAGAGCATGCCCCTAATTTTCTACAGTTGTGGGTGAGAGAGGGAGGTCACTGCAGCCAAGAGAAGACGGGCAGAGATCTTGGACTGAACTCGTAATTGTTCAGATTTGGTCCCAGCTACAGAAAGATGCTGCATTTAAAACAGTGATCCCATGGTCCAGTCTCGGGGGCACAGGCAGTAGTATACTGACCTGCAGGATGGAAGCCACATGGCTGACCACAGGTCTGGATCCCAAGTCCACCTGAAACATGCCGGGGGTACAGACCAGGTCCCAATGAGCTGGAGGACGGGGGGAAAGGGATCATGTTATGGTGAGACTCTTTCAAAATAGACTCTCTTGCTTTTTCTTTCTCTCTTTCTCATAAAAAAAAATTTTAAATAAAATAAATACAGCTAAGTATTGACACAATTTCCCACCAAAGATCTTTGTAAATACTGAGGCTCTTATATTAGCTCTCATTTCTTCCCTCCGCCCTCTACCCCAATCTCATCTGCTCCCTGGCCCCTTGCTTTTCTTTGTTCCTTCCATGGACTGTTTCTTTTTTTCTTTTTTGGAGAGGTTTTTGCTATAAGGCGCATGCACTCACCAGACAGAGAGAGACAGAGAGACAGAAAGCGAGAAATCACCCCCCCAGGGGGGATGGCCACACAGCAATCCCTTCTCCCCCATTCTCCTCCCGGGATCTTGGGCACGCATGCACACGCGCCCGGCGTGAGTTTAAGCCACCGGATCCGGGACTCGAACCACGGCTGACTACATGGGAGTCCAGCGACATAGTCATTACGCTAACTGCTGGTCCCCCCTGAGCTGTTTCTTGAACATGGGCGAAACAGTGCATTTGAAGACACCGAGGAGGCAGGAGATCCATATTAACACCTTGCCCTGCCATTAGCTACTCTTGGGATCTTGAGCAAGTCCCGCAACCTCTCCATCTCATTGCCCTCAGTTGTTAAGGTGTAGAGTTATCTGCAATGTTTATTTTAGTTCTCAAATTATGCAGAATAAGAAGTCATAGTTCTTCTACATTGCTTCAGGATAAGCAGGGCCAGGTATAAATTTGAATGAAGTTTTGCACATACAGAAAAAATTTCTGCCTCAAAAAAGTTAAAACTAGGACTCAGAATTAAATTATTGTTTTGGTTAGACCATGATCAAAGGTCTGAGTAGTCTGAGTGGTAAATATAAAGTTAAAAAGAAGTCGGGGGCCAACAGATGAAGTGGAGGTTAAGGCAGATCACACGTAGCCAGCTCTGCGGTTCAAGTCCTGGGCCTTGCAGCTTGAGAAACATGGAGGACTCATGTGTGTGCATGCTGAACATCCCCAGAGGAGACTGGAGGAGAGGGGATGGTGGGGTGGTCGTCCCCTGTCCCCACCTCTCTCTCTTTCTCTGTCCAGTGAGTACCTGTGCCCTATAGCCAAAACTAAAATAAAAAATAAAAAGAAGCTAATGTTTTAAATTAAAGTACTGGTTTCTTTTTTTTAGTTATTTATTTATCCACTCATTTATTTTTTAATTTGACCAGAGAGATAGACAGAGAGAGAGAGCGAGAGAGAGCGGGAAAGTGAGAAAGCAACTGTGGTTGACCATGTGGGAGTGTCCAGCGCCTTAACCACCACGCCACCTGCTGGTCCCATGGTTTCTTAAGTGTCCTTAATATTAAGATTGTATCCTTTATATGATTATCTTTTAAAGAAACTACTAGAAAGCATTTTAGAAATTAAACAATTCAAAAGGGTTAAAGCATTGCTGTATTATTACATACTTTAAATAACATGAAGAAAAACACATTTACATTTTTTCTGATTGCTTATAATAAAAATGAGAATATGATATAGAATTAAGGCATATGAGGCTCTTAGGATAGCAAAATCTCTTGCAGGGGGTGCAGCACAAAGCAGAAGCCTTCATGGTAAATATGCCAAAGAAGGAAGCAATTAAACAGAGAAGCTCAGTGTGGGGACGAGAACTGGTACTTACCCACCTATCTCATTTCTCGGTACTATACTCAGCCCTTTTCATTCACTCGTAAGTCATTTTTTAAAAAGTTTTTGTCTTTCTTGCATGAGAGAGACAGAGACAGATGTAGGGAGAGACAAGCCCCCTCCACAGGGTCTCACTCCGCAGTCCAACCCCAGCCTTCCCAGCCAACCAGAATTGAACCAACGATCTTGCATTTGGCACCAGCATCACCTTAGCAGGGTGTTACTGCTGTGCCACCAAGCTGTCCCTAATAAGCAATTACTTCACGCCTTACATGCCTAACCTTGATGCTGAGCGTGGGACGATGAGCACGACATGGCCTTTATCTTCATTTAATCCAGTAATGATCTCTTTTTTAAAAAATTTACATTCTACGAGGCCAGCAGGTAGCATAGTGTTAAGGTGCCAGACTCCTACATGGGTGACCATGGTTCGAGTCCCAGACCGGACAGCTTACTTTTTCACTTTCTCTCTCTCTCTCTCTTTATGTCTCTCTCTGGTGAGTCCATGTGCCCGATAGCAAATTTTTAAAATAATAATAAATAAAAAATAATTCTTTTAAAACATTAAATAATTCTTTAAATTAAAAAGGTTTCGTTCTATCATTGTACTTCTCCATAGCTCAGGTTTTTCACAGTATTCATATAGTACCTGACAAGCAAATCAAGGGTATTACCACATGTATCATTTTCAACAGAGACCTTTGTATGTTAGTGCCTGTTAGTGCTTCCATCTTTAAAAGTCCATGTTATTGACCCAGGTTCTCCCCACGGGTCCCCTTGTATTTTATTGCAGTTCACGAAGTTTGAAGTATTTTCTCTCATCCTTCACAGGACATAAACACACCTTTCCTTTCCTTCTCTTTTTGCAACCCACAATTGCAATGTGACCCTACACCTGGCCTTGGTGATGAATTAAGTGCTATTGAGTAGAGAGCTATCTAGGATCTATAAAGCAGGTATTACCTTCTTGTAGTTAATTAACTCAATTAAGAAGAATATTAGTCTCTCACTTCTATCTTGTACCCTGACAGAGAAGCCAATCAGAAAAATTAATAAAAGCCTAGAATTTCCTTGAAGTTCATAGAGCTCTGTATTTTGTTCAAGAATTATTTTATTTAACTTTATTTACCCATTTATTTATTTATTTTAATTTGACTAGAGAGAGAGATACATTGAGACAGAGAGAGAAAAAGTGAGAAAGCAAGCTATCAGGTCTGGGACTTGAACCGTGGTCAACCATGTGGGAGTCCAGTGCCCTTAATCACCATACAACCTGCCAGTCCTGTTATTATTATTTACATTTTTTTTAGTGTGCCATAGGGCATGTGTTCAGCACAGAAACTATCCCCCAACCTCACAAGCTTACTGTGAATATAAAACATAAAATTTCACATAAAAAGTATGTGAGCTCGGGAATCAGCAGTTAGCATAATGGCTATGACAGAAACTATCCCCCAACCTCACAAGCTTACTGTGAATATAAAACATAAAATTTCACATAAAAAGTATGTGAGCTCGGGAATCAGCAGTTAGCATAATGGCTATGTCGCTGGACTCCCACGTAGTCGACCGCGGTTCGCGTCCTGGACCCGGTGGCTTAAAACTCACACCGGGCACGTGTGCGTGCATAAAAAAAAAAAAAAAGTATGTGAGCTTACTACATAACCCAAAGAAACAAATTGCCATGGTCCGAATGTCCTCCCCAAATTCCTGTCTTTTTATTTATTTATTTATTTATTTGAGAGATTTTCACTATAGGGCACGTGCACTTGCCAGACAGAGAGAGACATAGAGACAGAAAGTGAGAAATCACCCCCCAGGGGGGATGGTCACGC
>NW_006160061.1:5811184-5822897 GCF_000334495.1 Tupaia belangeri chinensis
GAGCGCACGTGCCCTATAGTGAAAAACTCTCAAAAAAAAAAAAAAAAAGTATGTGAGCTTACTACATAACCCAAAGAAACAAATTGCCATGGTCCGAATGTCCTCCCCAAATTCCTGTCTTTTTATTTATTTATTTATTTATTTGAGAGATTTTCACTATAGGGCACGTGCACTTGCCAGACAGAGAGAGACATAGAGACAGAAAGTGAGAAATCACCCCCCAGGGGGGATGGTCACGCCGCAACCCCTTCTCCTCCATTCTCCTCTCGGGATCTTGGGCATGCACGCACACACGCCCGGCGTGAGTTCTAAGTCACCAGGTCCGGGACATGAACCACTGTCGACTACATGGGAGTCCAGCGACATAGCTATTACGCTAACTGCTGGTTCCCCCAAAATCCATGTCTTGAAAATTACCAATATTATAGTATTGAGATGGTGTATTTAGGAGCAATGGGCTCAGGAGGGCAAGGACCTCATAGATGGAATTAGGGCCCTTACAGAAAGGTTATAGGGACAGTCTCTTAGCATAATTGTTAAGGGAGCTAGATCCACATGGCTGACTGTGGTTTGAAATCTGGCCCCAGGAGTTTGAAACATATGCTGGGTACATGTGCTTGCCTGCCTCGAATCCTTGCAAGATATAAAAATGAAGGAGAAAGGGTTGCAGGGTGCCCAATGACCCCTTAGGGGCGCTTTCTTCTACTCTCTCTGGCTAATACGTATATCCTCTGCAATTAATTTTTTTAATTAAAAATAAATAATAGGGGAGCCAGCAGGTGTCATTGTGGTTAACAACTTGGATCCCAGGACCAGCAGTTAGCATAATGGCTATGTCACTGGACTCTCATGTAGTCGATCACGGTTCAAGTCGCAGACCCAGTGGCTTAAACTCACGCTGGGCCTTTGTGCATGCATGCCCAAGATCCTGAGAGGGGAATGGAGGAGAAGGGATTGTGGTGTGGCCATCCGCCCTGGGGGGTGATTCCTCGATTTCTTTCTGTCTGTCTTTCTGGCGAGGGTATGTGCCCTACAGCAAAAACCTCTAAAAAGAAAAAGAAAAAAGAAAAAAGTAAAGAACTGGGATCCCACATGGCCAACTGTGTGGTTCAAGTCTTGGACTTGTGGTTTGAAAATCATGCCAGGCACATGTGCACATGTGCCCCAAATCCTAAGAGGAGACTAGAGGAGAAGGGATTGTGTGTGGCCATCCCCACTAGGGGTTGATTTCTCACTTTCCCTCTCTCTCTGACAAGTGTACATGTCCTATAGAAAAAGGAAAAGAAAAAAAAAAAACACAAACAAACACAAAACTAAATAAATAATATGGCAAGGATCACGAGTTCATTCCTGTCTGCCTGTTCCACCAGGTGAGACATAGCACTTGTACCCTCTGAAGGAAACAGCAGCAGTGCGCCATCTTGGAAGCAGACAGCAATCCTCACTAGACACTGAATTGGCTGGCAACTGGCACCTTGATATTGGACTTCCCAGCCTCCGGAAATGTGAGAAATAAATCTCTTCAACTTATAAACAAAACACCCACTCTCACCTATTTTGTTATAGCAGCCCAATGGTCTAAGAAGTATAAGGAGTTTTTTGTTTTTTTAAAAATTGTCTCTCTCCATGAAAGACGGAGACAGCAAGGGAAGGAAGAGGAGAGAGAGAGAGAAGAAGAGACCCTCAATGGGGTCTTCACTCTGTGACCCACCTGCACCTCAGCCACCCTGACTCACAGACATGTAAGAGCCTGCTATGTGCAGGGGGTCAGTGGGACACAAACCCAGGACCCTGCCTGTGTGGGTCCAGGTGCGTTGCTGCTGCACTAGTGCCTGGCCCTCCATGTAAGGAGTTTTTATTGGTAGGATAGGGCATAATGATGGAAGGCCTTGAACATCAGGCTAAAGGGATTGCATAAATCCCCTGCATCAGACCAAGCAAAGCCCTTGATGAGAGTTCTCATTTCTTCCTGGGGAAAGCCCAGTTACTTTATGTAATGTAATCTGGTACACTGAGTATAAACACTTGGTAAGTTACATACTTATAAAAGACTAATAACTCAATTAAATCAACTTGCTACAGATTTAGTTTCTTTTACTTTTCTTTTTTTTGTGTGTGTGTGTGTTTTTGCATTTTTGCCGTAGGGCACATGTGCTCACAAGAGATGGTGAGAGGGAAAATGAGAAATCGCCTCCCAGGGGTATGGCCACACTGAAATTCCTTCTCCATTCTCTTCTTGAGATTTTGGGCACACATGTACAAGCACCCAGTGTGATTTTCAAGCTGCTGGGTCTGGGACTCAAACCACTGAGTTGGCATGTTGTGTGATCCCTTAACTGCCACACCATTTGCTGGAATCCAAATTCAGTTCTTTTTTTTTTTTTTTTAAGAGAGATTTTTGCTGTAGCACGTGTACTCTTGCCAGAGAGTCAGAGACAGACAGGGAGATAGAAAGTGAGAAATCACTTTCCCAGGAGGATGGCCACACCACAATCCCTTCTCCATTCAAGATTTTGAACATGCACACACACGCACCTGACATGAGTTATAAGCTGCAGGGTCTGGGACTTGAACCGAGTTCGACTATGTAGGAGTCCAGCGATGTAACCATTACACCACCTGCTGGTCTCCTGATTCAATTTTAAACATAGCCTTCCTGGGCCTGACAGGTCATGTGGTGGTTAAGGCACCGGACTTACACATGGCCAATAGCAGTTCAAGTCTTGGACCTGGTGACTTGTTTTCTCACTTCCTCTTTATCTCTCTCTCTGTCTCTCTGTGGTCAAATTAAAATAATAATAACAACAACAACAACAAATTAAATAAATAGATAAATAATTCTTTTTTTTTTTTTTTTTTAAAGGCATAGGCTTCTACGTTTCCATTTGGCTGCTCTTTAGACTGACAGGTACAGGCTTTGGCCTGAACATTGGGACTTCCATTTCAGATTTCTTGTTATTACAGATACTATTCTCAAGACTTCACTGGGACATTCCTTCCAGTTCCTCTGATTTCTGAGGAATTAGACTTCATCCTGATCGAGAGCCTAGACCCTACTACTTATCTCAAATTGCAATGAATTCCCTCTTCAGGATGAAAACAATGTAAATTGTTTAAGGGTGAGTATATTTACCCAAGACCATGCTTCGAAGGGTCTGCAGTAGAAGTTTAACTGTCATTAGCTCTACATTTCTGTTGCTTTTTATTTGTGCTTAGCTTTTTGCTGTCACTAGCAATGTATCATTTGTAAAATTTAAATAATTCAAAATAAGATATAATAAGTCTCTTGTGGATGTGGTGGCCTCACTCTTCCCATGGCCCGCCCGCTCACTGCTCTGTATCCTGGCACCATCTCTCCATGTTCAGATACTTTCATCTGGGCTCTTACTGGGCTCCTGACTCCAACGGCCTCCTCCCTAGACACTTGCCCAGGCTTAGATTCCTCCCATAATGTCTCTGAACGATGTGAGAGTGGCCATTCTGAACATACAGAGCTGTGCCTTTCCTGGCTTCCTTAGGGACACAGCCCTTCATGACCTCATCCCTTGCCACTTCTCCCCACCCTCAGACCCCAAGGCTGACATCCTCATACCTACTGCACTCAAAGTGAGCCATGCTCTTTCAAAATTTTCTTCCCTTTTCATATGCTATTCCCTGGAATGTCTGCACAGTGACCTCAAATTCCACCTTCAAATATCACGTCTATCAACATCTTATCCATAAACACACCCTGATGGTGATGTCATCCCATCCTTTCCGCACCTCAGTCATCATTGATTCAGACCTAATCTTGGTACTTCATACAAAATTAATCCTATTGGAGCATTATTTATGTTGTGTTCTCATTGCTTGTTTGCTCATCTGTCTCCTCACTAGGTCCTGTCCTTTAATTTTCCAAATCCTGGTGTCTGGGACAATTGAGCCCAGTAGATACTTGTTAAGTGATGGAATAATGAATCCACAGACCCTGACCTTAGTCAGTCGTCCACAAACCTTAGTTACCTCTCACCTTTTCTTCCAGCCTCTATTCTGTTGAGTCCCTAAAACTGTCATTTCCATTTCAGATGTACCCAGGTTACTATATGGGGGCCCCCAATCACAAATGTCATCTTTCAGGGAGTCATATTACCAACTGAGATGTAGAAAGCATTTTCTGTTTTCCAGCAACATTAGAGTGAAATACAAATTCTCACATGTGTCATCTGTATTTCACTCTCTTACTTGAGTCAAGCTTTCAGTTACACATACATTCTGAAAAAAAAATATTATAATATTCATTCCTTCTCCTGCCTTGTGAAACAGACTTTTACCCAACACTTAGAAGTAATGAAAGAAAAGAAAAATAGAGGGGCTCTCCCCACCAACGAAAGCAGAAAGTCAGTTGCTATCGATGCCTTCCTTGTGCCAGGCCAGGCGTGGTGCTCATGTCATCTCTCCATCTACAGCCATTTCCCTGGGTAGGTTTCTCAGCTTTGCTACACGTGACGTTTGGGGCCAGGTTGTTCTGGGTTGCAGAGGGCTCTCCAGTGATCTCAGATGCTTAGTAGCATTCCTCTCCTCTACCCACTAGATGCCAGTAGCATCCCCAAGTCGTGACCATCAAAAATGTCTCCAGACATTACCTAAAGTCCCCTGGGGGCAAAATCACCCCTGCTCGGGAATTACTGTCCTAATTGATTCCTACTCATCCTTTATGCTCTAACCAATATGTCACCTCTCTTGGAAACCTTCCTGACCCCTCGGAATTGGCCCATGGCATGTCCTTATAACTGCACATCATTCCTTTGTAGGGTGTCTGAAGGTTTGCAGTTATACACTTCTTAGCATGCTCATGGTTTTTCTCTTAGGCTATAAGACCATGGAAGCAGACACTGGATGTTTTGCTCACTGTTGTATGTCTTCTACAGTATCTGACTCATTGATACCCATCAACAGTGTAATTTCTGCCCTTAATAACAAAAATGTTTTAAAACCCAGATAAAACAGGTGTGAATCCCTGACCAGTGGTATCTAAGAAGCAGTGTCATGTGAGAGAGATGGGAACTCTTACAAATATTCTTCTGTGTAATTAGGAGGTAGTGGAGAACAGCTATGGAACTAACTTGACAAGAAAGACTGATGAGACACTACAGGGGGATGAAGGATGGACACACAGACATTTGCATCTGCAGGAATTATGCCTCAGAAGCCTGCTCAGGAGGTGTGAGGCTCACATAATGCCCCAGCCTAAGGAAGGACTTCTCAAGCCCATATTTAGATGGTGGGACTCCACCTGCACAACATACAACAGCGCTGGCCCCGAAGGGACCCCAGGACAAGCTAGGTAAGCATAGGAGAATCTGCATATTCTGTATCTACGGCTGAATTCAGAATGAGATAAACTGGCTCCCTTCCCTTTAATGAATGAACAGCAGATCATTCTCCTTTAGGAAGATATGAACAAAATCGGAACCAACCTATTTCCTCTTATCTGATTGCTGTCGACACCTTTTCTAAATATGGGCTCTTAAATTGTTCTTTTTTTTTTTTCTTCATCTAAACTGTTGTTTTGTTTGTTGTTTGTTTATCTGAAGGGCATTAGAGTTAGGGTCTGGGCAGGAAAAAGATGGACTTGATAAGGAATTGTTTACAAAGTGTGTTGGGAACCACAAGGATAGTGCTAAATCTGGGGTCTAGTAACAGGCACACTTTTCACCTCTAGGCCTGAAGGACTAAAGAGGGGAGAGTTGCTAAAAGGAGAGAGGAAGGGAGGGAGGGAGAGAGAGAGAGAGCAAGTGAGCAAGCGAGCTATATAGAGAAGGCAACCTGCAAGGATCTATGGCCTTCAGAGGAGGGCTAGAGTGATCAGGCAGTGAGAGAACACAGAAAACAAATCAATACCCAAGTCTTCACATACACACCTCCCCTCTGCACCATGGCCCTTATATCTCTGTTGCTCTTCATTGGTAGCAATCAAGTCCAGAAGCAGGCAAGGTCACCCACTGATTCAGTCTACAAAGGTCTGCCCCCTGGGGGCCAGGGCAGGGAGGAGAAGGGTGAAAACAAGATGGAAAAGAGCAGGAAAAAATATCCATCACTGTCTATCTTTAAGTGCCATTTTCAAAGGGTGAACTGGAACCTTATTTCAGAATTCCTAATGATTTGTGATAGCATTGATTTTTGCGACATAGTATTTTACTGGGAGATAGTATATATGCTTGGAAAGTAGACACAACACAGATAAATCCTTTATGACTGTCTCAGGGATGTGTTAATGTTCATAGTCATTGTAGTGGCTAAAAACTTAAAATGAGACTAGCACCAGCTTCCAACCCCCCTGTTACTCTTGAGCATGACTGCGTGAAAGAAACTTGGACGAAGAAAGCTTAGCCCTTCCCCTGCCTCGCTGCATTAGAGGTGTGATAGCATCCCGTGGTAGCCCGGGAAGTCTTCCTTTTGAACTTTTGCTCTGGAGGAAGTAGAAGAGGCAGAGTGGGAAGAGCTATCATGACCTGAGATACGAGGGAGAGTTTGAGGAACTTTGTTGTTGTTTTGGGGTGGGTTATGTGAAGAGGCAACTGCTCTTGAGACAACAGGGACTGTGGGGCAATAGATGGGAGAAAAGGAAAGTGAGTGGGGTTGGATGGTGCTGCAGTGAGATGCAAGGCTCTGTGAGGCTGGCAACATGGGAAAGTTCCATATTTGTATGCAGAGACTCTCTGAGCATGCCAGACATGTGCTTGCCCATAACCCAGCGCTGACTGAAGCCGGGAGTGGATCATGGCGTACAGACCCTATTGGGGGTATGGTCTATCACTCTCTCTCTCTCTCTCTCTTGCTATTGTAGGAGAAATAACAAATCAACTTTTTAAGACAGGAATTTAGGATGTTTGCCTGTATGTGATGCAATAATATTACACTTTTTTCCTTGGGATTTTCTAAAACACTTAAGGAAAGATTTAAATTGCTTCCTAAGTTTTTATTTGAATAATGAACCTGTTTGGATAGAGATCCCAAGTGATCCTGGCATTTCTACAGGCACAGAAGCAAAGAACAGATAGCCATCTGGACAGAAACCTTATTCCAGGAGGAAAAGACGAAAAGCAAGGGAACTCAGAAGTGCCAGCCTCAACATGATACCTAGGTGAGCTTTCTTACCCTCACCCCCAAATTTCAGGACAAGAGACCACTTTCACTGAGGGCAATACAGAGGGCTCATTGATTAAAAAAGTACAGCCCAGCTCAACATACTAATAGAAGTATCATTTAATAAATGGGTTGGTGGCCACACTTATAAATAGACCCCCCTTCAAGACAATGAAGCTTATTAGGGGTGATTCTGGTTGTTGTCTGAGACCAGTCTTTGGCTTCTGCTTGTCCCAGCTCTCGAGTTCTGTTCTGGGCTTGTTGCCTATGCTCCCATCTGTCCTGCTTACTACTTGGCACTCCTTCCTGTTCATAACCTCAGCCTCCACCTGTCTGTGCCTTTGATGAGCCCCTTCTGCAACCTCTAGCCCGAGTATGCATACTAATTACACATTTTGATAATTTCTCAACAATATATATATTTTTTCAATCTTGTTTGGATTACCGACATTCTCTTGGCTCTAGACATATACTGTTCCTATATTATAGCCAGGACCAGCTGAACCCCAATGCTAAACCAAGTTCAGGTCACTGTCTTTAGGATACTGCTGCCTGGCCAAGGCCAACTATCTCCAGTTCTTGTAAGCCAATATCATATAGCTGATATTTAGTTTTCCTATAATCCTAGCACTTTGCATGAATTATTTCATGTAATCCACAGGAAATGTCTATTGTGAGAGAGTATTCCCTTTCCTGTTTTATAGATAAAAATACCAAGACCTAGAAAGGTTGAGTGACTTCAGTAAGGCCAGTCAGTTGCTGGTAGAACTGGGATTGTAACCAAGGCAGCCAGACTTCAGAGCATGTCGTCTCAAACACCATTCCACATGGGTCCAGAATGTTTCTGACTTCCGGAAAGGAGATGACCCAAGACCTTCACATAAACTGTGCCTTCTGGTCTAAATATCTCTTCCTTGTGGATGTGGTGGGCTCCTTCTCACCTTCAACTCTCAGTTTACATATTTCCTTCTCTGAGCGGTCTCCCTGTTCACCAGTGTGAAGTCCATCTTCCCTGTTTGTATCCTGTCATGCATCCTGTTTTCCTCCTTTGTTGCATTCCTTCCCATAAATATCCTTCCATGTGTTTGTCTAATACGCAGTCTGTCTTTGCAAGAGCTGGGATTGGATTTATTTTGCTCAGCACCGTATCCTCAATGCTTGGCTCAACTGTCCCCTAGTAGACACTCATTCAATGCCTTTTGAATGAAGGAATAAATGAACAGATTCCTTTCTGACATTCCTCCCATCTTAGAACCTCCCAAAGTTCTATTGTCTGCTACCTAAGTTGTTGCAGATGGTCTTTGCTTACTGCTGAGAAAGCAACCCTTTTTCCTTTGGGGGCAGATTTGATTTTCAGAGATAGATAAAAGTTTTCTGAGGTCAAATATGTGATGAGCATGCCTGTTACAATTAAATAACCCAATTTAGATTCAAAATGCCTTGTGATAATAAAGCAGCAAGACAGTGTGTGTGAGTCCTACAGAAGCTGCAGAGAGGCATCATCATGGTTTCCCAACGGCAGCAGCCCTAAGTAGTGAGCCTTCTAGAGGGAGCACAAGTTCTAGCATGGCTGGCCGTGATTAGTGTGATTGTTCTCTCTCTCTCTTTCTGTCTTTTATTTTTTTAGAGAGAGATTTTTGCAATAGGGCATGTGCACTCGCCTGAGAGACAGAGAGACAGAAAGACAAAGTGAGAAGTCACTCCCCAGGGGGGATGGCCATGTTGTAATCCTGTCTCCTCATTTTCCTCTCAGGATCTTGGGCATGCACACACATGTGCCCAACATGAGTTTTAAGAGGCCTGGTCTGAGACTTGAACCACAGTTGGCTATGTAGAAGATCAGAAATGTAACCATTATGCCATCTTCTGGTCCCAGTGCTACTATTTTCTAATTAGGTTTCCAATGTGCCTAGTGTAGCACAGTGTCCTTGAGCTCTTTGGACTTAGGACCCCTTTATGTTCTTAAAAATCGTCAAGTGCTCAAAGAGTTTTTGTAATCTGGATTACATCCATGGATAATTATCATACTGAAAGCTAAAACTGAAAAAACTTTAAACATTTATTTATTAAGTTAATTACAAATAACTTCTCTTTTAATATGTTGTTTTGGCTGAGTATATGGAATACGCATAATACATATGCTCATATAGCAGATATATGCATCCATACATATAGCATATACATATGATATTGGTATATATTAGGAAAGTAGAATTTTTTGTTTTTGTTTTTGCCACAGAGCACATTTGCTTGTCAGATAGAGACAGAGACAGAGAAACTGAGAAATCACCCCATGGGGTGGTAGGGGGGAATGACTACACCTCAATCACTTCTTTTCCATTCTCCTCTCAGGATTTTGGGTATGCATGCACAAAGGCCCAGAGTGATTTTCTTTCTCTTCTTTCTCCCTTCCTTCCTTCCTTCCTCCCTTCCTTCCTTCCTTCCTTCCTTCCTTCCTTCCTTCGTTGCTTGCTTTCTTTTCTTTTTCTTTCTCTTTCTCTCTTTCTCTCTCTCTCTTTTGAAAGGGATTTTTGCTATAAGACATGTGTGCTTGCTGGAGAGACAGACAGAAAGCAAGAAATTACCCCCCCGCCAGGAGGCTGGCCAAACAACAATCCCTTCTCCTCCATTCTTCTCTTGAGATTTTGGGCAGGCACACACATGCTCCCAGAATGAGTTTAAAGTCACCAGGCCCAGGACTCGAACCATAGTTGGCTATGTGAGAGTCCAGTGACATAACCATTATGCAATATGCTAGTCCTACCCAGGGTGATTTTTCAAGCTGCTGGGTCTGGGACTCAAACTGTTGTCAGCCATGTGGGATCCAGTGCCTTAACCACCACACCATCTGCTGGCCCCAGAGAAGTATTCTTATAGCCTTTTCAAATAGTTGTAGATATTCACCAATATGCCCAAACTCTCAACAACTGGTAGTTTTTTAAAGGTTAATTCAGTGTGAAATAAGAAACCACATCAATGAAATTTTGTACTCTGTTATGGTAAAATCCATTTTTCTATCTTGCTCTTCAAACAGACCTAGACATGATTTTATAATCCCACACATTTGGTCACTTGGAAAATACCATTCAATAGGCTATACACATCTTCCAGATGAAATGTTTATGCATTTCGTTATACCATATCGACAAATAACATTTATTGATATCAGCACTGAGGTTGTCAGAAAAGCCTTTAAGTACTGGACATACATCAAGTTCATGGTGGTAGATACAAGTTTTCCAAAATTTTTGTTTGAAATATTGAATTTTATCTTTGCAACAAGCACTGTCAGTTACTTCCCTTGATTAATGCAGGTCACTTTGTTCACTTTTAAGCAAACGTCTACCACATAACTATAAAGTAAGTGCTAGTTCAGCTCCTGATTCCAACAACTACACAAACGCTTTTCTTTTTAAAAAAAATATTTTTATTGTATTTTTTTTTGAAGTTGACTAGAGAGAGAGAGAGGGAAAAGTGAGAAAGCAAGCTACCAGGTCTGAGACTCGTACCATGGTCAGCCATGTGGGAGTCCAGCTGCCCTAACCACCACGCCACCTGCTGGTCCCACAGATGCTTTTCTGTGAAGTACATTGTGCTTTGGCATACAGTAGAAGTGCTTATGTGTATTTTCCATTCTGTCTGGCAGAGAATTTGGAAGACATGTATCAGGGGTCAAGATTAAAAAAATAATATTTTCTGCCTCACTAAGGAAATTTTAACTGTAATTGACTTCTTTTCTTTCTTCTGTTTTTTTAATTGTGAGTTTGTGTCAATAAAGATGACTGTTGCTTGGCTGTGCTGGCTTGTGCTGTGCTAAGAACATCTTACTATCATAATGAAAGTAGTTGTAACCTTTCTAATCCTCTAAGAGAGTCCTGCAGACTTCTGTAGACCACTCTGCGGTGTCAATCTATCTGCTATTAAACTTTCCAAAAGCTTTTCACAAAATTGTGGCATTATCTTTTCCTATCACGTGACCAGACAATGCACCTGTAAAACAGGGTGAGCCTGGAATTGTAAAATGGCTCAAGAACCAGGAGAGAAATAAAGAACGTGAGAGTGGAGAGACTGGGTCATCCACTTCAGCCATTTCCGTACAGTGTAGATGGCAACACGTAAAGTGTAGACAGCAACACATACAGTGTAGACAGCAACGCGTACAGTGTAGACGGAAACACATACAGTGTAGACGGCAACGCGTACAGTGTAGACGGAAACACATACAGCGTAGACAGCAACACGTACAGTGTAGATGGCAACACGTACAGTGTAGACAGCAACACGTACAGTGTAGACGGAAACATGGTACAGTGTAGACGGAAACACGGTGCAGTGTAGATGGAAACACGTACAGTGTAGAGGAAACACGGTGCAGTGTAGATGGAAACACGTACAGTGTAGAGGAAACACGTACAGTGTAGATGGAAACACGTACAGTGTAGATGGAAACACGTACAGTGTAGACGGAAACACGTACAGTGTAGAGGAAACACGTACAGTGTTAGATGAAACACGTACAGTGTAGATGGAAACACGTACAGTGTAGAGGAAACACGTACAGTGTAGACGGAAACACGTACAGTGTAGA
>NW_006160061.1:5827508-5835882 GCF_000334495.1 Tupaia belangeri chinensis
GTACAGTGTAGAGGAAACACGTACAGTGTAGAGGAAACACGTACAGTGTAGAGGAAACACGTACAGTGTAGAGGAAACACGTACAGTGTAGAGGAAACACGGTGCAGTGTAGATGGAAACACGTACAGTGTAGAGGAAACACGTACAGTGTAGACAGAAACACGTACAGTGTAGATGGAAACACGTACAGTGTAGAGGAAACACGTACAGTGTAGAGGAAACACGGTACAGTGGTGCTGATTCTAAACCCTGCCTTCCTTTGTCTGCAATATGCTTCAGGAGCAATCTCCATGATCACTGTCTGGCAGGCTTCCACAACTCCAACTTCTCAGAGCACACAGAAATAAGTGCTTGTTTTTAGGGGGAGATGGAAACAGGAATTTGGGAAGGAAACGTATGACTGTGTAACCAGAATTTGCCCTCTGACAGAAATTTGGTTGCTTCCTGCTGGTCTGATCTGAGATCTCTCTGACCATTTTCATGGCATTTTTTTCTCTTTTCAGGGCTACTAATAAATGCCTGATGACATCTGGGAAAGATAAACTTCATGAGTGACTTTTATTTGAGAGGTGGGTCTTCTTTTTTCGTTTGTTTGTTTGTTTGCTTTTTGGAGAGGTTTTTGCTATAGGGCGCCTGTGCTTGCCAGAAAAACAGAGAGAGACAGAGAGACAGAAAGCGAGAAATCACACCCCAGGGGGGATGGTCACGCCGCAATCCCTTCTCCTCCATTCTCCTCTCAGGATCTTGGGCACACATGCACACACTCCCAGGGTAAGTTTAAGCTACCGGGTCCGGGACTTGAACTGCCATCGACTACATGGGAGTCCAGAGACATAGCCATTACGCTAACTGCTGGTCCTGAGAGATGGGTCTCCTAAAAAAATTTTTTTAGGTTTTTGCCATATGGCATGTGTGCTCTCTAGGAGAGAAACAGAGAGAGAGGGAAAGTGAGAAATAATCCCGCAGAAGGGACGATCATGTCACAATCCCTTCGCCTCCAGCCTCCTCTCAGGATTTTGGGCCCACACATGTATGCCTGGTGAGATTTTCAAGACTTTGGGTCTGGCTCGAAGTCTAATCTGGGTGAAGTGGGAGAGCGAGGAGAATAGGCTGTGTTGGTCACATCAATGCAGTTTGATTGCTGTAAAGGTAAACAAAATCTTCTGACCATTGGCATCTTCTTGGCTCTGAACAACGTGGGCAGAATTTTCCTGGGCAGACTGCTCTGCACCCTGGCAATTACGCTCACACCAAAACCTCGCTTTAGTACCAGGCCGGGGAACCTGAGTCACTGACCCACAGGGAGACTGCGAAGGAAGCTTGCTGGAGTGGATGCGGTGGTGAATTCCCAGAAAAGGGATTGGCAGCTGCCTTGTGCCCCTGCCCTCAGGGAGGATGACGTCAACCTGCTGGAAACCCTGACTGGTGAATTAGTATCAAGAGGATGCTGTTAATCTACTATGTCAATGGCCAGGAGAGAAAAGTCTGAAATCTGAACCATATCAGGAGGGGAAAGAGGATCAGAACGTTGTTCTCCTGAGGAAAGGCTCACTGGGGAGACTCAGTACGAGCCAAGGCTGAAGACACCGAACACAAGGGCGTCTCACCTCCTACAGGCCCTCGGTTACTGTGGAGCGTGTCCACACTTCACAGTACTGTAGCTGCACCTCACTAAACCAAGTGGATTGGGCAGAGGGAAAAGAGAGCCCCTCAGCCTGCAGAAATGCTGGGAAATATTTCTAAAATAAAGAAATATGCAAGTTGTAAAAGCTGCCCACATATTTGAGCCACCAGGCTGTTCCTTACTGTAAAGATAAAGGTAGGCATGAATGCCAGTGTGAGTGGTTTCAGAGATTGTTCTCTTTGATGTCACAAAAAACAAGAAGGACCTAACCTTTCTTTCAAATGTAGAACATTCAGGATGAGAACAGAAGGTATTCTGTTTTCAATGTTTCTGATGAGATCTTTGCATTTTTTCTTTTCTTCAAAACAAGAATAAAGGCTTCTGGTGACTTTCAGTCTGCTGTAGTCTTTATTACTCCAAGGGCATTAAGAGCCGACAGTACGCACAATTCTAGTAATAGGCATTTGTTTGGTACCCACACAAAATTGCCAGCATCTGGAGCTCTCATCACGGACCTTCATTTGTACCTGGAGTCAGAAGAACTGGGTAGTGATCTATGACTCTTAAAAGGGCCTGCTCTTTGATCCAGGCTTCCCATCTGTACGATGCAATGATAACATCACCTTCACCAGGTGTATAAGTGCTAAATTAAAGGAGATACTGGGTTCAGCCATGGTAGTGCACACTGAAAGATGCTGCTGCTTTGCAGGCTGGAGCCACAGGGGAGGCGTAGATTTGATCCCCAGACCACTCCTAAAAAGCCAGGCTGTGGTGGTGTGTGCCTGTAGTCCCACCTACTCAGGAGGCTGAAGCAGGAGGGTTGGACATTGCTAGATCCTCTAAGAAATACCATAAAAGAAAATAAAGGAGGTACCACACAGATAATTGCTGGGAATGTTGCTCTAGAGGAGGAGAATCTTCCAGTCTATTGGGGTTGACTAGTGTGAGCTCACAGTAACTGACTGCTATTTTCAGGAATTTTGCTGGCCAGTTGCTAGACCATGGGTAGCTTCAAACTGACTATAGCGGGTGTATCCAAACTGAAGAAATCAGCAACATACATTAGGCTTTCTCCCCCACTAGTGACTAAAGGTTTGTAAGCACATCACTACTGCCAACAATAACTGTAAGCTTTTCTTTTGTTTTTTAATTTCTTTGTTGAGATGATATAAATATATATACATACATATATATATTTTCCCCCAGAGGTCTTTGCCTTAGGGCACATGTGCTCACTGTGGGGGTAGGGAAATGTGGGGGGAGACAGAGACAGTAAGAGGGAAAGCGAGAAATCACTTTCTGGGGATATGGCCACACCACAATCCCTTCTCCTCTGTTCTCCTCCCAGGATCTTGGGCATGCAAGCATATGTGCTCAGCATGAGTTTCGCTACTGGGTGTGGGACTCGAATCACTGTCAGCCTTGTGAGAGTGCAGCGACCTAACTGCTATGCCATCTCCTGGCCCCTCCTCTTTGATAGTTTTCTTAAAAAATATGGTGAGCTGAACCTTTGTTGTGTATAGATGTCTTGAAGACATAATGCATTTTCTTTCCCTGGGGCAGTCTGTTCTGGGTTAAAGTATCAATGAAAAATTGTGGCATTGGATTCCAAGCTCAGCAAGCTTAAAGGTTATACAAAAAACTTTTGTCTACCTGTCCAAAAACCATTCTCCTGCCCATGCCTCTCTTCCTTCATTGAAGAACCAGATTCCTTGATTTTAGAGAAGGTAGGACCCAATCCTAATTTCCAGCCCCAGGGATAGGTCATGACTGCTCTAGTCATTCACCAGAATGTGATTTTCCTCTACCAGTGATTGGTCTATTGGTGAGCATATGACTGAGTTCTGGCTTCCATCCTCAGATAAAAAATTACAAGTGAACAACCCTCTTCCTCTCCCACTTCAACCTCCCAAAAAGAAAACCCAGACCCCTATTGAGAGAAAGCCCTTGAGTCCTTTACTGTCCATCCACTTGGATACAGAGAAATGATGCCACATAACCAGTAGGCAACAGGCAGGCAGAGAAACAAAGTCAACACTCTGAGGAGAGTAAGCAGGAAAGAGTATCTATTTCTGTGACACTGTCATTGAGCCATTGAACAAACTCTGGACTTGCCTCCATTCAATTAAGAATGGTTTAAATCACAATTATACCTTTCCGTTATTCGCATCCAAAAGCAATGCTGTCTCATATAGGGAGGGAATATATTGCAAGTGCAGTTGGCTTTTCAAAGATTTCTAGGTTATAATTTGTAGTTGATACCTACTTCTAAAGACCATCTGGTTGTAATCTAGAAGAGCACAGGGCCCAGACTGAGAGAGGACCATACGGGGAGGAAAATACGGAGAAGGAATGAAGCGTTCCGCTGGGCTGGTGTGGACTTGCTCAGCTATTGTAATTGAGTCAAACATGGATGAACATCACTTTGGGGCCCTTAAAGAGGATTATGCAGTGACATCTTGAGATCCCACTCTTGAAGTAATCTCTAGGTATACCATTAGGACATTTTTAGGAGTATTTTGTTCTGAGGTATGTTGAATGCCTGTGAGAAAGGGTACCTGGGAAATTCACTCACAACTGGCAAAATGAGAAAGCAGTTTCAATGGAGAGGTGCAGAGTGGTGGTGGGGTGCTCTAAAAGCCATTCCTCTTATCCCTTCAAAGATACAAACAAAATTTGAAAGAAACATGCTATCCTACACGTGAAAAAATGGAACTGTGAAATGGGCGGGGTTTTTCTAGCAGAGGAGACAGTAAACTAGGTCACACAGTACTGGCCAGGTATCAACATCTGCCTATGGCCCTCCAAAAGACTGGGGGTTCTTGCAGAGGAGTGCCAGCAGCAACAGAGCAGGGGGAGGGCGTTTGCAGAAGCAGGCACCGCGGGTCTCATTTCTGGAGGGAGGGTCACAGAAATCTAGGCCTGTTTGGATGGTTTACCTGATATCCCCACGGCAGGGGTTTCTCTAGACTTGCTGTAAGAGCTCTGGACACTAGGCACAGGAAACTCGGTTAAGTAGGCTGTGAAAACAGCCCGACGTTCTTCATCTCCCATGGCCGCAGTTCTTGGCTCATCTCCTCTCCATGCAGCCCATGATCCTGTCTGATGGTGACTTCTTCCCATACTCCAAAGCTATAAGCTTCAGAGAGCTCAGCTGCCAGGCTAGTGCCCAAGAGGGACAATGACGATAGTGAGAAGCCACATTCAGGGCGCTCAGCACTAGGAAATGGCAGAGAATGCTAGGAAGTCTATGAATGGCCTCCCAGCCTGTTTAGATTTTATAAAGTCCTCCTTTCTCCTTCTGTTGAAAAATGCCATGGAAGTGAAAGGAAGCTCTGTCTGGTTTATTTCAAAGGGGGGGTTTGTAAAACACACACACATACACACACACACATACACACACACAAAACAAAAAACCAGAACTCAACCTTATCCAAATATCTCCTTATTGACTAGTTTTCAGAGCTAAATATCTCAACTGTTCCAAAACATTTCTTTCTTATATTACTCTGAGAGACTGGGGATAAATAGGGTATGACATCAGATGCATTTTCCATTTATACATTCTGTTTCTCTCTCGTTAAAGAGGTAACCAATGCTTACTCCTTTCAGAAGCTATTTTTGGAGAGCAACATGCACTGATGCGAGTTCATCAAAGTAAAATCAACTCCACAAAGAAGGGGAGTTACGGTAAAGTATTATCATTATTTGGGATTTGTAAACACTGAATCTCTCAAAGCCACTACAGACCCATGAAGGAAGCCTTCCCCCTGTTCACTTGTCAGGTAGAGAAGTAAGTGAGAACGTGCTGGGGCCATTTTAGTGGGGTGTCGGTGGAATTCTAGCAGCAATGTACAAATGAATACGTGTAACACCACCTCACTTCCAGGAAGTAGGCACGAAAAGGGTGTGTGTGTGTGTGCGCGCGTGCGTGTGTGTGTGTGCGCGCGTGCGTGTGTGTGTAAGCTATAATCATACTACAATGACATCGTACAAAAGAAGACTGTAAATAGTTTCAGTGACAGAGACACATTCACGTTACATTAGAAAAATGTGTGTTGGGAGCAGTGTTTCTCCTGCTCCTGCTGCTGGTGATTAAAAGAATCTGGCAGTACCAGAGAAGCCGCATATTCCAGCCACAGAAAGAGCAAGAATCGGAGCAGTCAGGTGATGCAGTGAGGAGGAATTTGCCCAGCTCCTCACAGGTGGCCGGCCATTCTCGAGATACGCAGGGACCCCGCGTGGGTGCTCCGTCTTATTATATCTGCTTTCTTGTCGGCTTTTTGGCTTCCTCATCTCATTCCGTTTCTGTCTCTCCCTAACTTCTCTGGCCATGTGTGGCTCCAACTGAACCTCACAACTTCTCTCGAAAAACCAGGCAAGCTTTTCCGTGCCTCAGTCACCAAGTCTTTCCACATTTCTGCTTCTGGCAGAGAACTGGGTGGCCCAGTTCATCCCTTCCTTCACTGCAGGCTAGCCTGAGGATTGAGCAGTCTTGGGTACAGCCGGTTGTAAACTGGGAAAAGTCGTGTGGTTTAAACACGGGGTCTTGGAGAGTCTCTGGCTTAGAGTGATGGATGGGGCAGTTTCTATTAACCATGTGGGCACCGTGGTGGCATGTTCATGTAGCTATTTTTAAATTATTTCTTTATTTCAAATGATTTATTATTATTAAGTTTGCTATAGGGCATGTGTGCTTACCAGAGAGAGAGAGAGAGAGAGAGAGGGAAAGTGAGAAAGCAAGCTGCCAGGTCTGGGACTCGAACCACAGTAGGCCATGTGGGAGTTGAGCACCTTAACCACCACACCACCTGCCAACCACCCCATGTTTACTATAAATGTGTGAACAGGAAGTTAAAATACCCTCTTAAACTAACATTAAGTTTTTTTTTTTCACTCAATTGGTCTAACAAGACTAAAGTTTATGTGTGTGCAGCTGTGTGTGTTTTATCCTGAACATGAATACTCTGGGGAAAACATACCATAGAATGTGTATCTAAATTGAAATGTTACCTCCTCTTGGGATTTGTCCTGACCATCCAGTCTAAAGGAACCACCGAGCCACTTGCTGCTCCCCTCACTACCTATCACACGATTGCCTCCACAGTTATTCTCTGAAATTACGTTGTTTGTTTTATAACTTACTGCTCCCCCCACATCACTGCAAGCCCCTGGAGGGCAGAAATTTGGAGGATCTTATCCATCACTGTATCCCCCACACCTCAGACAGTGACTGACAACAAAAGTATTTGTTAAATAAATGAATAGATAAATAAATGGAGTTGATGCATGTAAAAGAGAAAAAAAAAACTACCATATAGTCTTTAGATCTCCAACTTTTATGCACAAAAGAATCACCCGGAACTTATTGAAAATGCAGATTCCTTGCAAATATTTTGATTGAGCATTTCTGGGGTAGAGCCAGGATTTATCACTGTAAACAAGCACTCGGATGATTCTGATGTAAAAGGTCCAACGATATCACTTTGATAAACACTGCTGTAGTTGAACTTGCAAAATCTTTGATTTGAAATTCCTCATACAATTGATTCAAAGGCAAAACTAAGATTACAGTGGAGGAGAACTTAGAAGAGTAGCGGTAGCTCCATTTCTCACCAAGGAATGTCATGTCTTATAGTCCCCTCAGCTAGTTTGTTGCCCCTAATAGATAAAAAAGAATAGTGATCCAATGAAAGGTATCAAGTTCTCTTCACATCCCAGCAAGCTACATTGCTTTGTTACCTTCTCTCGGAGCACACTGCCAGAGTTCCTGAACTTCCAAATATTTACCAACAGACTTAAAGAGAAGATTACATTTTAGGATCTATTTTTTTTCCAGCATAATTAAAATCTTTTACCTCAGGTACCCTCCTGTGAGTTTTTGAGCTATTATATAAAATAACATAACTTATTGAGAAGTGAGGGGAAAATGAACAAACAGAATAAAGCTCTTGAACCTGACAATCTTCACATTAGCTCATAAGAAGGGCATTCTTTTTTGAGAGAGAATTTTGCTATAGGTTGCGTGCACTTGCTGGAGATAGAGAGACAGAGAGAGAAAGTGAGATAGCATACCCCCTCCCCCAGCGGGGATAGCCATGCTTCAATCCCTTCTCCTCCATTCTCCTCTTGGGATTATGGGCACACAAGTGCACACACACACACACACACACACACACACAAACACCAGCATGAGTTTCAAGATGCCGGATCTGGGACTCAAACTATGGCCTGCCATGTGGGAGTCCAGTGCCTTAACCACTATACCACCTGCTTCTCCTAAGAAATGGGCATTCTTATTGTCCCCATCTAATGAATGGAGAAACTGAGGCACAGAGCTGGACTGACTCCACACACTGAGAGTCTAGATGCTTCACATTAATCTTCTCACGTGTGGAAGAGAGCTCTGGGTGCCGGTGACAATCTTGGAGCACCTGCATCACGCAGCACTTCCGTCAGCCCAGCCAGGACTTCCCAGATACTCAGGCCAACCAGTCTCTTTTTGTTTGAGGCAGAGGGTTGTGTTTTCTGCTTTGGCAGTTAGGAGACTTCAAATATCTATTTAGATCCTTTTGTATTTCTTTCTTACATCCAGGATTCTTCTTCTTGCTTGGAATTGTTATTTCTGTGCCATTCTGACATGTTTAATCAAGATGTTCAGAGCATATCGCACATACATAGCTGGCATAATATAAATATATTGGATATATTTGCTTTTTACTTTTACCTTTGAGTCTGTGCTCGGTTTCA
>NW_006160061.1:5835895-5838572 GCF_000334495.1 Tupaia belangeri chinensis
GAATAGCGGACGCCCGATTTTCCTTCTGGCTATGCTTTCTTTCTTATCTGAGGACATTCTACAGAAGCAGAATTTATTCTGATGATTTGGAGCAAGCCTTAGATTGAATCTTACAGTACTTTCAAATTATACTTGAATTATTGACCACAGAAAAAAATCAAGAGTTGTTACTTTTACTGATTAGCTGTATTTTGAATTTCTTGGGTGATCATTTGTCATCATTTTAGGGCTGGTTATTCTCTACATCCCGAAATGAACGACTTCTCTATGCTCTACACCGGGAGGCTTCCCTGTCATGTAGCTTCCTGATCGAAGTCATCAACACCAGACCAGAGAGTCAGAAAACTGGGCGTCCTCCCTGCCCTTGCTGTTGTGCTCTGTCAGAGCTTTCTCTCGCTAGCCTGAAGCTGCTATCAGTCTGCCTCTCTTCTCTTAGTGCCACTCTCACTGGTTCCACTCTGGACTTCAGGCCAAGCTAGGTGTGATGACAGCGCCCCACCACTAGTCCTCGAATGCTTCAGTGCGATAGGTTGTATTTTCCAAACTGACCACCCCCAAATTTCCCACTTGCTCCTCTAGAACTTTGCCACTCCCCCACCAAGTGATGAGAATCTATGTCCCCTTCTCTTAAATCTGGCTTTCTATCTGCCTTGACAAATAGAATGCAACGTCAGGGATAGAACGCTGCTTCAAAGCAGAGGCTGTAAGCTGACATAAATATGCACTTTGGGGCCTTCAGCTACCCTGTACCAAGTCGGTTCCCTGAAACTGCCATGAGGGAAAGACTACATGGAGAGCGCAGAGGCAGAGAGCCATGCCTGATGAGCCCTACTCAGTCTAGAATCCAGCTGTTTGAACCTCCCTCATCCAGGTGCAGATATGTAAGTGGGTGACTTGCAGATGATTCTTGTTTTAGCCAACGTCTGACTACAACTACATGAAGCATCTTAATGACAACCACCTCTGAACCCATGAGAAATAGTAAGAAAGTGACTGCTGTCTTACACCACCAAATTTTGATGTCATCGATTATATTAGTTACATACAAATGACACAGTAACATCCCTTACTAGTTCCTTTCACTTTATCTATGTATCTTGAAGTCCCCAGTTCAGCAAACCTGTCTCTGGGGGGACCTTCTGACATGCTGAGAGTTGCCACAACATAGCATCGTATACATCAGAACTGAAAAGACCTCAGAGAGCCCAGAGTACGACCCACTCCTTCAGTGTACAGATGAGGAAACTGATGACTCAAACGAGTAAAAACTCAAATAGAACTTTACATGTAGAGACCGGAGGTTCTGACCCATGCAGTGACCAGTTCAAGGCTGGGTCTCTGGGGACCAGATTAGAACACAGGTCCCTTTCTGCAGCTTTTTCCAACCTGATAGACCATACAATTGTGTTTTATAACTTAAGTCACTTTGTATGTAGGTGTGGACTTTTTGGTCCCCAAGACTCGGACTGCTGGGGGTCAATAGCACCCCGTTATTTCCTTTTATAAGGAATGGGTTTACAGTCTTTCTGTCTGTGCAGCACTGTCTCAAATGCTGAGCAAATTGTTTCTGATGAGGACAATCAGCCTCTCTTCGGAGGATGGCAGGAAGGGCTCCTTGGCCACTGTCAGCCTCTCCTTTCATTTTCCCCCTTCTCTTGAAGTCCCAGTTATAGAAACTTGCCATTTGACTGCCTATGTCATCCTTGAGGGCCAAGAGACTATTAGGAGGTTGCGTATATTTCACTTAACGCTGAAGGTAATTACCTTAGGTGTGTATAGACACCAGACAAAGATGTTTAATACAAGGATTGAGTGATTTCCTTGTCATTCTCATTCATTGTGTTGTTTGTGCTAGGTCTGATCATTCAGATTTAGACGCATGTGTGCTTGTGAGTGTGAGATCTATATATGTTAACCACACATTCTCTGCCAATAAACCATATTTATAACAATATTGCTCATATTTTATTATTTTAATGTTATTAGCTTTTAGGGTTTTTTTATTTTGTTTTTGCTACGCAGATGCACTCACCAGAGAGAAGGGAAGGGAGTGAGAAATCACCCCTTTGGGGAATGGAGTAGGAGGGATTGTGGCATGGCCATCCCCCCAGTGGGAGGCGGGGCAATTTCTCACTTTCTTCCTCTGTCTTTGGTGAGCCCACATGTCTTAATGACAAAAGAAGAGAAAAATGGAGGAATCAGAAAGAGGAAGACTTTGATTTCTGATATTATATTAGGACCCTTTCTGTTTCATAAGACAGCATCCCAGCTGAAATCAGTAGAATCAGAAAAGGAAATATATTTTAAAAAAATTTTCCTAAAGGATTAATTAATTAATTAACTTACTTTAATTGGACCAGAGAGGGAGAGAGAGTAAGAAAGCAACCCACCAGGTCCAGGACTCAAACAATGGTTGGCCATGTGGGAGTTCAGCATCCTTATCCACCACACCACCTGCTGGCCCCCAAGAAAAGGAAATGTATTAATCTCATGTAATTGAGATGTGAGTTGGAGCACAGTTGAATCAAGGTGTTCAAACGGCATCATTGGGAGTGAATCTCTTTCATCCTCTCAAATGTTCTTTCCTTGCTGTTAGCTTCAGTGTCAGGGAGGCTCAGCTCAAGGTGGCAAGATAACCACCCACAACACCAGGTTTAGTCACCTGGGGAAAGAGTGG
>NW_006160061.1:5838595-5854807 GCF_000334495.1 Tupaia belangeri chinensis
GTGCATCTCGGTCCTTCTAGCCCTAGCACAAATCTCAAGACTAACTCATTGCATTGCCATGGCTATGGAAAGTAGAGTCTTTTGTTTCTCTGAGGTTGGGCTATAAACATAGCCCTATATGAAAATTGAAAAGAGGAAGAAAAGATTCCCAAAAAAAATCTGGACTGATTTTTCCTGAAGCAAGAAGAATGGATTCTGGGCAGAAAGAACAGATAACAGCAAGAATCCACCACAAATACAGCAGGTTAGCATCACTACAACCAAATTCTTCTGTGTGGTGTATGAGGAGTTTCATGACCTGATTAATCCCTGCAGAGCCACCCAGCCACATTTGTCACTCCTATCCAGTCTCAGTATTTGACAGCAGACCTGCTGACCTTCTGGCAGTTTCTCTAGGCTGCCATCTCTTTGTCAGCATTGGGCAGTGGCATGTTAGTAAATGTTTATCAACTAGCTTTTCAGGAGGAGGAAAAAAAAGCTCTGATAATGTTTGCCAATGTCTGTGGTGTAAATGCTCTCACCATGAGTGATTGCAAGCTAGGACCGTGCCATTGGTGAATACAGAGTTGGGAGATGAGGATCATGTCAGCTCCTCAAGCAGCACAAGCAGGTGCCAGTACATCACTGCTTCCATGGCCTTTTCTCATTCTGTTCTTTCTACCTAGGATGACCTCCCATAAATCTCTCTACCTCCCCTCCGACATTTCTAGGCTCATCCTTACAGATCTTCAAGTCACGACCCAGCATTGCCACCTTGCTTGGGAGCAATGCTGCTTCTGCCTGCTTTCAAAACTCACGCATTTTCCTCTAGTATAGACACTGTGTTTCCCATTCAATGACACGCTCAGAGCATCTACTGAATTTTGCACAGTACCTAGCACATGAAAAGTACTCATGTTTATTGAATGAATGAGCAATGAGTGAATGAATGTATTCCTGTCTCATGGAGCTGCTTCACGTGGGCAGCCATCTACTTTGCCTGGTATGAAGCCAAGCAGAATATATTTACTAAAGACGTAAACAATGCAGCTTAGAAGTGACTTTCCAAGGGTTGGACTAGTTGCTCATTTTCACTTCATTAAGAAGCTTGTGCCTAAGTGGTCAATAATTCCCTTCTTGGTTCCCAATCCTGCATTTGCTTTCACTATGTGTGAAGCCCCAGGGAGGCATTCATTAGTGAATGAGAACCTCATGCCAGGATGGACGGTGTCTGTGTGAGCCCAGTGCATTGATTATTTTTGTTCGAGAAATGCTCACCAGAGGGACAATGAGGGACATCCATCAGGATAGTGTGTGCGTGGCATGGCAGGGGATGCTGGGGGGTGGTGGGAGGGAGATTGGGAGAAGAAGCACTCCAAAGGAAAATTTCAGGACTGCTAATTCATTCCCAGCATATTTCCTAAGCTTGTGGGTAGCGAACATTCTATACTCAAAAGTGCTTTCAAAGCTCATATAATATTGTACCCTTTTTTTCTGGGAAATTATAGATAATAATAGATCATTCTGAATCAGCAATTAAAAAATATCCTAAAACAAGACTCAAATATCATAACTAACCAGTACTTCAAAGAAAAGTGTCAGTTTCTACTTGTATAAAAGGTAGAAAAGAAAGCTTTTAAGCCTCCTGGTACCCCATGGAAGAGACCCAAGTGCACATGTTCCTGTCTTCCCTGTGGCTTCACCCTTTAAAGACACTTAGGGTTGCACATACCTGGGCACACATTCAGGTGCACGAATATGCATTCAGGTACACGGGCACACATTCATTCAGGTGTTCAGGTACACTTTCAGATGAATGGGCACACATTCGGGTACATGCATTCAGGTACCTGGGCACACATCCAGGTGCATGAGCACACATTCAGGTGCATAGGCACACATCCAGGTGCACAGGCACATTCAGGTACCTGGGCACACATCCAGGTGCACAGGCATACACTCAGGTACCTGGGCACACATTGAGGTGCATAGGCACATATCCAGGTGCACAGGCACACATCCAGGTGCACAGGCACACATCCTGGTGCCCGAGCACACATCCTGGTGCCTGAACACACATCCAGGTGCACAGGCACACACTCAGGTACCTGGACACACATCCAGGTGCATGAGCACACATTCCGGTGCACGGGCACACATTCAGGTACCTGGACACACATCCAGGTGCATGAGCACATATTCAGATGCACAGGCACACATTCAGGTGCATGGGCACACATCCAGGTGCACAGGCACACATTCAGGTACCTGGGCACACATCCAGGTGCACAGGCACAATTCAGGTGCACAGGCACACATTCAGGTGCATGAGCACACATCCACGTGCCCGAGCACACATCCAGGTACATGAGCACACATTCAGGTGCATGGGCACACATTCAGGTACCCGAGCACACATCCAGGTGCACAGGCACACATCCAGTTGCCCGAGGACACATTCAGGTACAGGGGCACACATCCAGGTATACAGGCACAAATTCAGGTGCATAAGCACACAGCCAGGTGTACAGGCACACATTCAGGTGCATGAGCACACAGCCAGGTTCACAGGCACACATTCAGGTGCTCAGATACACATTCAGATGCACAGGTACACAGTGAGGTGCACACTGGTTGTAGAAGTGACGTAGATAGGAACTAGAGGACTGGCCCCTACTGCTTTGTGAGTATGCTTATAATTACAAGGTCTCTGCTGACAGAGAAGGAAATTTGGAGCCATATTACGTTCGGTAACTTCATTGTTATTGATTTTTTTTCCCTTCTTCTCTGCTTCACTCACTCGTTACACCCCAATCTAGAAGTTTCTGAAGCACTCATATCTAAGGACAAATATTTCCAGAGCGCTATCATGTGCCAGCCACAGAGTTAGATGGAGGAAGAAAACAGGGGTCTTGACCTTTGTCTTTGACAATATTACAACCAAGAGAAGTGGCTCTGTTCTTGAGTCCCTCATTTCCAAGGGGGTCCAGGGGCAGGCTTCAGGGGTCTTTTGAATGCCTTGACATTTAATGCAAACTTTCTATGGTCTGAGGAGAGGGTCCATGACTTTCTTGTTTTGAAAAAAATTATTATTTGTTTAATTTAATTTTGTTATTATTTGTTAATTTGCTTTCCTCACCAGAGAGAGAGAGAAGTGAAAAAGCAAGCCACAAGATCTGGGACTCAATCATGGTCAACCATGTGGAAGTCCAGTGCCTTAACCACCATGCCACCTGTTGGCCTTAGGGCCCGTAACTTTCATTCATATTTAAGAAAGTTTCTGAAGCTCACAATGTGAAGACATGGGCCCGTTGTTCAGTACACTTAGGCTAAAATCAAGGTGTCAGGGAGGTCCTATGGTCTTGCAACACGTGTTGTGATCAGAGCTCGGAGGTGATCACTTGAAGGAGATAGCGGGTGAACTTTGGCCTTGGACAGGTGAAGTTTAAATGCTGGCTCTGCCACTGAGTCACTTGGACAAGTTCTGAAATGTCCCTGATCTCAGTGACCTTCCTTGCTTTAAGATTAAATGGACAATGTACAGGAATTTGAGAAGCTGGGTAGCAGAAAACAAACCTATTGGGGTTTTTTTGTTTCTTTTTTTGGGGGGAGGTTTTTGCTACAGGGCACGTGTGCTCACCAGAAAGACAGAGAGAGACAGAGAGACAGAAAGCAAGAAATCACCCCCCAGGGGGGATGTCAATCCCTTCTCCTCCATTCTCCTCTCAGGATCTTGGGCACATACGCACACGTGCCCAGCGTGAATTTAAGCCCCGGGTCTGGGACTCAAACCATGGTCGACTACATGGGAGTCCAGCGACATAGCAATTACGTTAACTGCTGGTCCCATAAACAAACCTATTGTTAAACAACATGTCAGTTATATTTTCTATGATTGTACTCAATATTATTTTTCTTTCTTTCCTTCTTTTTTAAAAGAATTATTTATTTAATTTTATTTGTTCATTTATTTTAATTTGAGCAGAGAGAGACACTCAAAGAGAGGGAAAGTGAAAAAGCAAGTCACCAGGTTCAGGACTCTAACTATGGTCAGCCATGTGGAAGTGTCCAGAGACTAAACCACAATGCCACCTGCTGGTTCCTCTTTCTTCCTTTCTTTCATCCCTTCCTTCCTTCCTGTATCTGCTGGGGATAGAGGCAGGAAAGGACCTTTCAGTGGGGCATGGTCACATTACACACAATTCCTTCTCCATTTCTCCAAAATGCTGGGATTGAGGCATGTATGCACACTTGCTCAGCATGTTTCTCAAGTTGCCAGGGCCAGGATTCAAACTGTGCAGTAGGCCATGTGGGATCCACTCTCTTAACCACTAGGCTACGAGGCCAACTCTGTATTTTCTAAAGAATTACTTCTTAAAAAAATGTAGTGTCTTCCTGAAAATCACAATGGATTGTAACTTGAGTTGTTGAGTCACATTTGGCGTTAAGTTTGCTGAATAAGAAATAAGTCTTACTAGTAAAGCCAAATATCTGAGCTGTAATTTCCTAATTTCTCTCCTCCCATGAAGCTGTCACTAACAGAGGAAGACACAGAAAGCAGATAAGCGCTCATGTGCTAACAGAGAAGCAAGGATGGCCATGGTGCCACCTCAGAGTTATAGCTCCCTTTGCAGACATCCTCATGTGAAGAACATGCCTAAGACACTTTTGGGTATTGAAGCAGTGAAGGTAGAGGTTACTAATACCAACAGTTTAAATAATCACCTGAGGGTTTGGGGAGAATACGAATTCCCAAATTATACTTTTGGAGATGCTGATTAGGAGGTCTGAATAGGGCCCAGAATCTATGTTCTAACAAATGCTCGCTGTGAGTGAGTTCTCCGTTAGGTTTGGGGACTGACTTCTAAGGGACCTGTAACAGCTGAGTAGTCTTGGCAGTTTCTCTATGACTCAATTCTGCGAGGCAGTGGTTGGGTATACATAAGAATCACCCGTAGATCTCATTGAAAATGCAAATTTCATGCCCACTAAAAACAAGCTGAATTAACAAGAGACAATGACAAAAATGAGTGAAAATGTGGAGTAGCTGGGACTCACATTACTGATGGGAGTGTAAAATTGTACAGCTTTTAAAAAAAATTGGCATTTTCTTATAAAGTAAAACATACATACCCTGTGATCAAACAAGTCCACTCGTAGGGGGTTTCCCAAGAGAAGTGAAAGCACATGCTCCACAAAGACTTGTGCACCAATGGTCACAACAGCTGAAAACTAACAATTTCTACTGGACACACTCTGAAGTGACCCCTAACAACCCACAGCCTTGTATAATCCCTCAGTGTGGGCGAAACTTGAGAATTATAACTTGAGTTGTTGAATAACATTTGGAGATAATCTGCACAGTAAAGGTGATCAGATGTCACTGCTGGCCTTAAAAAGTAAGCAGCCCAGGACCAGCAGATGGCGTAATGGTTACGTCGCTGGACTCCCACATAGTTGACTGCGGTTCAAGTCCCGGGCCTGGCGGCTTAAATTCACACCAGGAGCATGTGTGTGCATGCCCAAAATCCACAGAGGAGAGTGGAGGAGAAGGGATTGCAGTGTGGTCATCCCCCCCGGGGGGTGATTTCTCACTCTCTGTCTCTCTGTCTCTCTGGCAAGTGTATGCGCCCTATAGCAAAAACCTCTCCAAAAAAAAAGAAAAAAAAGAAAAAAGAAGCAGCAGCAAACATCCCTTTGTGAATTGCCTGTGGAGAGGGCTATGTGGCAGGAACAAGGGGCAGACTCCAGCTGACAGCTACGAAGAAGCCAAAATCCACAGCCCTGCAACTGCAAAGATCTGTAGTCTACAAATGATCATGTCAGTGTGGAAGAAGACCCTGAACTCCAGATGGTAATTCGTAATACAGCTAGGCTGAGGCCATGGTTGCAGTTTTATGAGTCCCTGATCAGAGGATGCAACTAAGCCATGTCCTGACTTCAGATACTTAGAAATTGTGGGATGATAAATGTGATACATGTGTGTGTGTGGTTTTTTTTTTTTGCTTTTGTTTTTAGGTTTTTGTCATAGGGCGTGTGTGCTTGCCAGACAGAGACAGGAGAGATAGTGGTGGGGGGGTGAGAAATTACAACCCAGGGTGGAAGGTCATCTTGCAACCCCTTCTCCTCCTTTCTCCTCCAGGATTTTTGGGCACTCACATACACGCATCCAGAGTGATTTTCAAGCTGCTGGGTCTGGGACTCAAGCCACAGTCAGATATGTGGGAATCCAGCTGCCTTACCTCCAAGCCATCTGCTGGCCTGTTTTTGTGTGTGTGTGTGTGTGTGTGTGTGTGTGTGCATTTCCTTTCATTTTGCTATAGGGTGCATGTGCTTGCTGGGGATGAGAGAGAGAGAGAGAGAAAGTGAGAGAGCACCCTCCACAGGGAAGATGGCCATACCACACTGCCTTCTCCATTCTCCTCTCAGGATTTTGGACACATATGCACACATGCCTGGCATGTTTTCCAAGCCACGAGGTCTGGGACTTGAATCTCACAGTCGGTCATGTGGGATCAAGCCACCTAACCCTCATGCCATCTGCCGGCTCAATAAGTGCTGTTTTGCTAAGCTTGTGATAATTTGTCACACAGCACAGAAAACAAATTCACAAACCACATGACCATTAGCAGGTGGACACTCCTGCAATAGTATATTACTTAGCAATACAAAGGAACTATTAATAATAGTAACAATATGAGTGAATCTCAAAAACATATTGGTTGAAAGAAGTTTGACTCAAATGAGTATGTACATGGGGTATAAATCAGGACAGTGGTTGCTTCTAGGAGAGTAGCTGATTGGCTGAGAAGAGGCCTAAGGAAAGTTTCTGGAGTGATAAAATTGTTGGTTGGGTGGTGGTTACAAGGGGTGCAACATTTGCAAAGTTTTATTCAACAATGCGCTAAAAATCTATGCATTTAATTGCATATAAATTACACTGTAGTTTCGAAATACCCCTCTCTTTCAGATTCTGAGTCAGTGGATCTACACCAGTAGGATATCGGATTGCCCATTTTTAACAAGTATCAACAGGCAACTTTTAAGTTTATTTATATGATGATGTGTATAGCAATGTCTTTGTCTTAACTGATATTCATGGTAATCATGCTGGAGAAAGAAATATCATACACTGTAAAAATATATGTGATTAAATGTAATATATAAAAATAAGTTTATTGGGACCAGCGGTTGGCATAATGGCTATGTCGCTGGACTCTCATGTGGTTGACTATGGTTCGAATCCCAGACCCGGTAATTTAAACTCACACCAGGTGCGTGTACGTGCATGCCCAAGATCCCAAAAGGAGAATGAAGGAGAAGGGATTGTGGCATGGCCATCCCCCCCCTGAAGAGTGATTTCTCGCTTTCTGTCTATCTCTCTGTCTGTCTTTCTGGCAAGTCCATGCACCCTATAGCAAAATCCTCTCCACCATAAGAAAAACCTCTCCAAAAAAAAAAAAAAAAAAAAAAAAAAAGTTTATTTATTTGTTTCTTCAGAGAGAGCAGGAGAGATAGACAGACACTACCAATAGGGCCTTCATGCCACGATTTATCCCCAGGCTCAGCTAGCCTGAACTACAGGTGCACGCTTGGTGTACTCAGGGAGGTCCTAGGATGTGCGCCCAGAATTTTTCCCATGTCCAGTTGCAGATGTCTTTGACCATACTTTGAGCAATGCCCCCAGAGCAGCTGGCCATTTAAGGAGGAGAAAGAGAGAAATGGGGGAACATATGGTTTCTTTTGACTCAATCTTTCTCCCAAGGGACCTGTATTCTAATTAGGACAACAACGTCTTCATTCATTATTCAGCCAGTCAACAAGCAATTTCATTCAGTTCAATTAGACTGAGTATTTTCTGAGTATTTGCTATTTATCTTATTCAAAGAAATCTTAAGACAGCCATCCTTCCAAAAGTGCTGAACATTTAATCAAGGAAAAAAATGCTCATATATGTATATGAAACTGAAACTGTTCAACTGCAATACAAAGCAAACAGGATAATCACTCACTCTCTAGTTATTGAATCTAGTTTTTCCTGGTCACTTTCCAAAGTATTCCCAATAACCCCAATATCCTTATGTTGGTGTATCTTTAAAAGTCACCTTTTAATGGAATACTTCATTTTTTTTCAAGAATTATTCATTTTAATTTTATTTATTCATTCATTTATTTTAATTCGACCAGAGAGAGACACGCAAAGAGAGAGGGAAAGTGAGAAAGCAAGCCACCAGGTCCGGAACCCGAATTGTGGTCAGCCATGAGAGTATCCAGCACCCCAACCACCATGCCACCTACTGGCCCCTGGAATACTTCATTTTAATGATCATTCAGATGTAGTTCCCCCTGTTCATTTTTCTCCAGTAAAAGATTTTAAGGAACTTAGGATCTTATTCTGATCAGAAGCACAGCTGGATGGATGAAATCCAACATCCTAGTTTCCAGATGCTGCTTTTTTTCATTGAGCTAATTTCACTCAGGGAGATGTTTGTTAACTACATAAACATTGAACTGCAGTGTTACTTAAGTGTCACAACTTGTAATATCCACACAGATTCATACTTTTGAAACTTTCTCAACAATTTTCTACTTCATTTTTTTCTAATCCAGGTCATTTTAAATAATGCTTTTATACTATGGACAATGGAATGGTTGATGACCCAGAAAATATTTTTCTTTGATGATAAAGATAGAAAATTTCATCTTCATAATGGAAGAGTAAGATCCTCAGGTAAGCTAAGGCTTTTCAAACTTATTCAGTTGTTCCATTCTCACTTATCTAGAATATAAATCCAAAGACCTAAACAAAACACCCTATATTATTTTTTAAAAATAATTATTTATTTAATTTTATTCATTCACTCATTTATTTTTATTTTGACCAGAGAGACACACAGAGAGAGGGAAAGTGAGAAAGCAAGGCACCAGGTTCAAGACTCGAACCATGGCCATATGGGAGTGCCCAGCACCCTAACCACCATGCCATCTGCTGGTCCCCAACACACTATATTATTAATAAAAGTTACCTGGATGGAGAATGCACAGGGCCCAAAGAGGCAAAGGTTCAAAGCATGGTGTGGGCTTCATGACTATAAGAAATACAATTAGGTCTGATAGTAGAAGGAACAGAGTGACAGATCTTAGAGCAATGAATAAGGAAAGCTTTCCTCCCAACAAGTGCTATCCAAAGACAGAATACAGGTCAACCTTGCAGCCTAGTGGTTACATGAGCTGGATCACACACGGTCAACCTCCATTCAAATCCTGGCCCCAGCAGTTTGAACATGCCCACAACTTTTATGTACCTGCCACAAATCTCGCCCAAATGGAGAAATGGAGGAGAAGGGATTGTGGCATGACCTTATCGGTGGATGATTCCTTTCTTACTCTCTCTCTGTTTGTCTCTCTTTCTGACAATTAAAAAAAAAAAAAAAAGAAGAGACAGGATAAGATTCTTAGGAGGGTATATTAATTTTCTTTGCCTACTTTAACAAATCACCACAAGTTTAGCAGCTTAAAATAACAGCCGTTTATAATTTCACAGTTCTGTTCCTGGTACAGTGTGGTTCCACTGGGTTTTCTGTTCAGACTCTTGTGAGGTTCAGAGTAAGGGGCCAGCAGGTTGGCTTCATTCTGGAGACTCCAGGGATGAACCTGTTTCCAAGCTCGTTTAGGTGGTTGGCTGCGTCCAGTCCTCATGTCTGTAGGACTAGGTCCCGTACCTCTGCCAGCTGCCGGCTGGGGCTGGTTTCTCCTAAAGGTTACCACGCTCCTTCTCGTATTTTTCATGTGCACAATCCTTCAGCAATGCGGGTCGAGTCCTTCTCATGCTTCAGATATGCCTGACTCTCCCTTCTGCCTCATCTCTCTGACAGCCTCTTCTGCCTTCTGCTGCGCTTAGGGGCTCCTATGATTACACTCTGTCTACCTAAATAATCTAGTTATCATTTTAAGTTCACTGAGCCTGTTATTTTACTTATTTATTTTTTTAGAGAAGTTTTTACTATAAGGCACATATGCTCACTGGAGACACAGAAAGAGACAGAGAGAAAGTAAGAAATCACCCTCCCCGGGGGGGATGGCCACACCGCAATTCCTTCTCCTCCATTCTCCTCATGGAATTTTGGGCACGCGTGCACATGTGTCCAGAACGAGTTTGAAGCCACCCGGTCTGGTACTAGAATTGTGGTCAGCCATGTAGGAATCCAGCACTCTAAGCACCATGCCACCTGCTGGCCTCTAGCCTGTCATTTTAATTGTATCTGCAAAGTCTTTTCATAGCAGTACCTATATTAGTGTTTGAATTAATAGCCAGGGGATAGGATCTTGGGGCACTTCTTTAGAATTCTACCTACCACTAGAGTTCCCTGTCCTCAAAGACAAAAATAATACTGAAGAGAGGGGATCACTAGGTCAATCCTGTAGGTACTCCACTTATGGCAGGACTGTGTAAGAAAGTGCAGAGTAGTTTTCAGTTCTCACTGTGACTGGTGAGTATTTGGTGAGAGTGGGACAGATATTGGCTTGTAGTGTTTGGGACAATCCTGCACAATGAACTGTCTTGCCCAAATTGCTACTAGAGCTCCCACTGAGAAAAGCTGGGCTGGCAGAGCAGCCATGTGGATCAGCCCTCCCTGAGTACATGCCCCAAACTATCAGCATTGAACATTGAGCTCTGCCTGACTGAAGTCCAGATCCCTGCTTGCTTTATTCATATCATCCTCCTTTTGAAGAGACAAGGAGGAATACAAATGTAGCCAGGGCAACCAATCCCAGGCAGACCCTCTCACCGAATTTAGTTCCTCCCGGAAAGGCTGAGATCAGTGACCTAAGCACACAGCAGGCCCTGATGTGGAGGACCACAGACACGCCTCTGTGTGTGAAAGCTGGCAGCTATAGAATCCAAGTCCTAGTGGCTTGTCGTCTGTCATGCTGGTGTCTGTAGTGTTGGGATTTTCCCAAAGGTAAAAGACTCCCATGGCTGGTTCCAAAGGAACTTAGAGGACATGCTTTGTCATGAGATGCCATGTGAAGAAAAGTTATTAAAGGTAGGGGCTTCCAAGATGGTGGCAGCTGCAGTGACAGCAGTGAAAATGTGTCATTCTAGGGAGACTTATCTTGGCATGCGCCACTGGGAAAGTGTGAGCAGCAAAAAGGAATGACTTATGCAAATGAAGAGTGGAGGTGAGATGAACCAGAGACCACAGAGGGAAAGGGGTAGAAAACGGAAACAGGAAGGAAACCAAAGGAGAAAAGCCATCGTGCAAGAATTTGACACTAAAGAAAAGGCAACACAAGAAGATTGCAGATCCTCTGGCTTCTGACTCCCAGTGAGCTATGACTGAGACAGAGTCCTTTTAGAAGTTAGACTGAGGCTAATGCAGGGGTAATGGCAGTGGGACATTACAAGCTACTGGAAGGCGTATGGAGTAGAATATAAGAGGACCGATTTGCTTATGTGCATCATGGAATTATGCTTATTCCTTTTCAGGCATACCATGTATTTCTTTTTGGTGCCTTTTCATCCTCTTGACATCCAATGGTGTGCCTCTTCTTTTCATCTTATGTATACTCTCAGTCCTGGTAGTTTGTCCCAATTTGAATTTATTTTTTAATTTGTAAAAGGACTTGTGTGCTCATCAGAGAGAGACAGAGAGAGACAGAGAGAGAGAGAGAGAGAGAGAGAGAGAGAGAAAGCACCCCTCAGTTGGGCATAGTCCTGCCACAATTTCTTCTCTTCTTTTTCTCATTAGGATTTTGGACACGCATGCACACATACCTGGCATACTTTTCAAGATACTGGGACTGGGACTCAAACTATGTGGTAGGCCATAAGGAATCTAGCTCCCTCACTGTTGGGTCACAGGATCAACCACCATTGGAATTTTCCTCTTTTTATAAACTCAGGTGTTACAACTCTAAGATTTTATTTATTTATTGTTATTAATATTATTTTAGAGAGATTTTTGCTCTATGGTGTGTGTGTTCACTAGAGAGGCAGAGAAAGACAGAGAAACAGAAAGTGAGAAATCATCCCCCAGGGGTATCACCATGCTGCAATCCCTCCTCCTCCATTCCCCTCCTGGGATCTTGGGCACACACGCATATGCGCCCAGCATGGGTTTTAAGCTGCTGGGTCTGGAACTTGAACCGTGGTTTGATTATGTGGGAGTCCAGTGGCATAACTATTACGCCATCGGCTAGCCCAGAAGTTTTAAGTGTCACCTATGCACAGAAAACTTCCAACTCCCAAATGTATATATCTAATCCAGAACTCCTATTTATTTATTTATTTTTAGGTTTTTGCCATATGGCATGTGCACTTGCCAGAGAGAAGCAAAGAGAGGGACAACAAGTAATCACTCCCTCAGGGGGGATGGCCATGCTGTAATCCCTTCTCCTTCATTCTCCTCTCAGGATTTTGGGTGTGCAGGCACATGCATCTAGCATGAGTTTCAAGCCACCAGGAACTTGAACCATGGTCAATCCCATGGGAATCCAGTGCCTTAACCACCATGCCACCTGCTGCCCCCACCCCCCAGTCTATTCTTAAAGGAGCATCCCTGAGCCTTCTAAGACGTTAGTTAGATCATGTCACTCTCCTGCTCAAAGCCCTACAATGCTTCCTATTTTATTTATAAAAGCAAATTATTTATGGTGGCTCTATATAAAATGTCTTCTCCTACTCCCCGCCTTCACCTTTCTGATCTTTTTGGGTACTCTTCTCCCCCTTATTCCACACTGACAATCTTAGCTCTTTGATTCTATTTAAATTTACAACTTCTCATACCCTCCACCACACTCCTTACATCTTTAGCACTTATCACCATCTGACATATTGCTTAGGCCAGACCATTTTGGCCTAAACCCATGATTCCTATCATGGGAAATTTCACCCCAGAGTTCCCCAGTGGGTTGACAGAGACCTTGCATCATAGTTGAAAGGTTCCCTAGACCGGCCTTGCTTCTTCTTCCTTTTATGTTTTACAGGTATTAAACCCCAATAAACTTTTGCACTCTTAAATCCATTTGCTTTCCAGAGAGTAAAACTAACATAAGTATGGCTATAAGCACTTTATCTACGTTAACTTATTTAAATGCTCGGCTTTCCCCCTCTATCTTTTACTCACACACCTTCCAAAATTTTTTAGAATCACAAACTCCAATATCACGAGAATTAGCTAAACATCCTAAATGTTCTTATCAGTGAAATCTCTCTTAGTTCTTAACTTTAAATCATGCCAACATTCCCCAAGTTTTCTATTTTGTAATGAAAGCAAACTTTTGTTAGAGTTTCTTGCCTCCTCATATTTTTCTATCTTTTCACTGCCACATTCCCTAAATGAGCTGTCTCTATTTGCTCCCTGCACACGTGCCCTGTTTCCGCTCTCCTGAAACTTCTGTTCTTAATGGCACTCTCAGTAGCTTCCCATTGGTTAACTACTCCTGCATCCTCTTTCCCCTTCTCTGTGTCCATCTATTTCTTCTGGATTTTCTTGGCTGTCTCTTTTTCTCCCTGGGTTCTTGGTTTGAATATTCCCAAAGGCATAATATTTGGTCCTTTTCCCTTCTGTTTCTGCATACTCTCCTCCAGAGAACTTATTAATTCTCATGGCTTTAACTATCACCTGGAAATATCTTATGGTATTTATTTCAGTCACTGCAATGCTTTATCACCACTTCAGAAGACACTCTGTAAAGGAAAGCTTAACATGGAAACTAGATGCCATGAAAGTGAACACTGATTAATTTGATAGCCTAAAATTGAAAACACCCACCTGGCTAAAAACAGAACAAAACAAATCAACTAAGAAACGTTGAAAAAAAAAAACTCAAGAAACCAGGGACCGTAGCAAAGTTAATAGATTAATCATAAATTGAGAAGGAATATTTGTTTTCATATGACAAGGGACAATTTTTTTTACTACACAGAAAGCCCTTCCAAATCCATTTATTTATTTTTTTTAAGTTTTTGCTATAGGGCGTGTGCACTCACCAGAAAGACAGAGAGAGACAGAGAGACAGAAGATGAAAAATCCCCCCAGGGGAGATGGCCACGCTGCAATCCCTTCTCATCCATTCTCCTCTCGGGATCTTGGGCATGCACGCACATGCACAAGGTGTGAGTTCAAGCCACTGGGACTTGAACTGCAGTTGACTACATGGGAGTCCAGCAACGGAGCCATTATGCCATCTGTTGGTTCCCAAATTCATTTTTAAAAATCCTAAAACAATACAATAACAAAAAAGTAGAAAAAATGTATAAACAGAAAATGTATAGGAATAAAAAGAAGGCAAGTATGTGCTGGGAAAACTGGGTAGTACTAAGAGAAAGAATAAATCTGAACCCCCACTTCATGCCATTCAAAGGTTAGACCAAAATAAAGCAAAGATCCAAATGTTAAGAGCTAAAAGTATAAGCTCTTAGAAGAAAACGTGAATAAAAATCTTTGTGTCTTTGAATAAGTAAAGATTTCTTAGATATGACACCAAAAGCATAGCAACCAAACAAAAAAATAGAGTAATTGGACTTCATCAAAATTAAAATTTTGGAGGCCAGCCTATACCCTCATGGTTAAGGAAGCTGAATTCCAGCAGTTTGAATCCTGGACCCAGGGCTTCAGAAACATTCTGTATGTATGTGCGTGTGTTCCCCAAATCCCAATAGGATGGTGAAATGGAGTAGAGAAGGAATCGTGCCTGGACCGCACACCATTGGAGGGTGCTTTCTTCCTCTCTCTCTGTCTCTCATTAATGAGTGCACATGCTCTCTGAGACATAAGAAGAAAACAAAACGAAAGTTTTTTACATCATAGGACACTACTAGGAAAGTAAAAAATCAACCCTCAAAGTAGAGAAAACATTTGCAGATTACATATCTGATCAGGGTTTCGCACACAGAATATATGACAGAAGAATGCTTACACCTTGTCAGTTAAAAGGTAAACTAGTTTAAATGGGCAAAACATTTGAATAGATTTTTTTCAAAGAAGATATACAAAGAACCAGTACACACATTGAGAGCTGCTCATTAGCTGTCAGAGAATGCAAATCAAGATACCCCTTCACATGTATTAGGATGATTATTATTTTAAATAAAGAATAAAGAGTATTGAGGGGATGTGTAGAATCAGAACCCTCATACATTGTCGATAGAAATACAGATAGTTCAGCATGGAAAACAGTTAACAGTCCCCCAAAAAGTTTAAAAGAGGAGGCCAGCAGGCAACCTGGTGCTTGGGGCGCTGGACTCCCTCATAGCTGACAGTGGTTTGAGTCCTGGACCTGGCAGTTTGCTTTCTCACTTTCTCTCACTCTCTCTTTCTATCTTTCTCTGATGAATGTGCATGCCCTACAACAAACTAAAAATAATGGGACCAGCAGATAGTGTAATGGCTATGTTGCTGGACTCCCACGTAGTCAACCGCGGTTCGCGTCCCGGACCTCGTGGCTTAAAACTCATGCCAGGCGCATGTGCGTGTGTGCCCAAGATCCCGAGAGGAGAATGGAGGAGAAGGGATTGCGGCGTGGCCATCCCCCCTGGGGGGCGATTTCTCGCTTTCTATCTCTCTATTTCTCTCTGTCTGGCGAGCACACGTGCTCTATAGCAAAAACCTCTAAAAAATAGTAATAATAATAATAATAATAATAAATAAAAATTTTTAAAATGTGTAAAAGAGTTACTGTATACTATGGTTTATGCCCTGTTCCCCGAAGTTCACATGTGGAGATTTAGTTGGGAAGATAATAAAAGGAAATTTAATACCATCATGGTGTCAACAGATGAGAATGTTGGGAATGATAAAATGATCAGACTGTGACCCTGTGACTGACTCTTGGTAGGTCTATAATGAAGAGAAAAGACCAGGAGACACATGGATAGATGAACACACAGAGATGTGCATTCATGTTCTCTCATGATGTGCTGTTCCGTAAGGCCTTGAGACCCCACCAATAGAAAACCTTTACCAGATGTGATCTCTAGACCCAAGTTTAACCTGTGAGCCGCTTAACCTTCTAGTCTTTTAAATTACCCAGACGTAGATATTTTCTGTTATTAGCAGCAGAGTGGACTAGAGGACCAGGGAACTCTACCACTCAGTTTTAAGAGAACTGAAACATGGTAAAAACATGTTTAGGGGCCAGCAGGTGGCATAGTGGTTAAGGCACTGGACTCCCACAAGGCCAACCATGGTTTGAGACCTGGACCTTATGACTTGCTTTCCCTCTTTC
>NW_006160061.1:5854820-5875298 GCF_000334495.1 Tupaia belangeri chinensis
TTCAAAAAATAAATAATGATAACAAATAAAATAAAAAATGTTTAGAAATTTGTACATAAATGCCCATAGCAATGCGAAAAGGCAAAAAGTGGAAACAACCAAATGTCCATCAATTGATAAGGAGACACATGAAATGTGGTATTCCATACCACGGAATGTTATTCACCTATAAAAAGGAACTGAAAAAAGTTGACACGTGCAAAACATGGGTGAAACCATTTTGCCAGGTGAATAAAGCCAGTCTCAAAAGGCCACATATGAGGGTACTTCAAAAAGTTTAGGGAAAATTGAATTGAAGTATGAGTTTATTTTGGTGTAAAAATTTATTTGAAGTTCAAGTATAGTTTTTTCCATAATGCACATTTACTATAAATTTTTAGAAAGAATCCTTACATTAATTTATTCCATTTACAAAAAATGTCTAAAATAGGCAAAACCTAGGAATAGAAAGTAGACTTGTGGGTTGGACAGGTACAGAGGCAGAGTGACTACCAATGGGTATGGGATTTCCTTTAGGGGTGATGAGAATGTTCTGAAATCAGTGATTATAGTGGCACCACCTTGTGAATATACTAAAACACCAAACTGTATGCTTTAAAATGGCAAATTTGATGCTAAGTAAATTATAATTTTATCTCATAAAAAGTAAAAAAAAGGCAAGTGATCAATAAACATAAGAATAGATGCTCAACTCACTAACAATCTTGAACAATCAGATTAAAACAACAACCATGATTCATTTTTCTATGATTGGATTAGCAAAGCCTTGAAAATTTATTCTCTTGAGGCTGGCAGGGGTGTGCTGGTTGAGGTGCTGGACTCCCACATGGCTGACCATGGTTCAAGTTCCAGATCTGGTGGCTTACTTTCTCACTTTCCCTTTCTCTCTCTCCCTGTCTCTTTCTGGTCAAATTAAGAAAAAATAAATAGAATTAAAGAAATAAATTATTACTTAAAAAAATTATTCTCTCACACATAGCAATTCATGATTGTAGAGAAATCATATCCACTGCACCATGGAGCTGGCCCAATTTTAAATACTTTAATGGGAACACTTTAAAGAAGAAAATAAAATTTCTTAGAATCCAAATCTAGGTTATTTTGAATTTTACTGTTTTTTTTTCTTTTTTTTTCCTTTTTTTTTCTTTTTTTGACAGAGGGTTCTTGCTCCTGCTGGGGAGAGAGAGGAGAAAGAGAGAAGAGAAAGAAAGCATTCCTCAATGGTGCATGGTCACACCGCTATCCTTCTTCCTCCACTTCACCATCCCATCAGAATTTTGAGCATGCATACACTTACACCCAGCATGTTTTCACAAGCTGCTGGGTCTGGGATTTGAACATCGTCAGCCACGTGGGATCCAGCTCCCTATGCACAGGGCTTAATTGCTATGCTATGGGGTCAGCCTCGTCCCTTTATTGAGTATTGCTTTATATGTATTTACCATGGGTTAATTTTTACAACATTTTCTTTCATGTAGTTCTCAAGAGCTTGTCTTTTTGTACTTACAGAAAAAAGAGCTGGGACTTCGGAAGTAAGAAGCTTGTGCTAGTAGACCATAATCCTGCTACACAGAAGATAGTTATGCCTGTGAGCAACTATTAATTGTTGACGTCGCTGTGACTGTCAATAATTTCACAGCTAATGAGAACTTCTGCGCATATCATCTCCCCACATGGGAGTCTTCTGGAGAAGTCCATGCTGCAGAAGAGCAGGCTGCCCTTCACTAACCACTGTATCTCCAGGACCCAGTGGAGAAGTTCAGTTCATGCTGCAGAAGAGCAGGCCACCCTTCATTAACCGCTGTATCTCCAGGATCCAGTGGAGTAGTCCCTGCCGCAGAGGAGCAGGCCACCCTTCACTAACCGCTGTATCTCCAGGATCCAGTGGAGAAGTCCATGCCGCAGAGGAGCAGGCCGCCCTTCACTAACCACTGTTTTTCCAGGATCCAGTGGAGTAGTCCATGCCGCAGAGGAGCCGGCCGCCCTTCACTAACCGCTGTATCTCCAGGACCCAGTGGAGTAGTCCATGCCGCAGAGGAGCTGGCCGCCCTTCACTATCCACTGTATCTCCAGGATCCAGTGGAGTAGTCGATGCCGCAGAGGAGCCGACCGCCCTTCACTATCCACTGTATCTCCAGGATCCAGTGGAGAAGTCCATGCCGCAGAGGAGCAGGCCGCCCTTCACTAACCACTGTATCTCCAGGATACAGCTCAGGCAATGTGTGCAATAGATGTTCTCTGAATCTAACTGAAGTTAGTGAGAGGAAGGGCCTGAAATCTCCCCATTATCCACAGGCCAGAGGTGAGGAGGTGCTGGGAGGATGGGAGATGAATGGTGGAAATAGGGATAAGTCTTTTGATAGGATTCCAAATTGCTCCCTTCCTGCCTCTTTCGTACCAGCTCTGAAATCTAGCTAGGGGGTCGGACAGTGGTGTAGCTACTTAACCTGATGCTCTGTGAGGCAATCCTATGTGGGAAGGTTCATGGTTCAGGACCAGAGACCTCCCTGGCTGCTCATGATCCAGGGTAGGCTATGGTTGGGTGTAGATTGTGGCATCAAGACCCTTTTAGGGGAGCTGTCTCTCCCTATTTCTCTTGTTTATGGAAGAAATAAATAAATAAACCTAAAACATAATCTAGACAAAGAAGCAAGATTTGGAGGCCAGAAGAGAGTATCAAGAGAAAAATGGAGGCCAGTCAAGATCCCTGAAATATAAGGTGAAAAGTATAAAGCCTCCCTCAATTACAAAAAAGTCCCATGCGTTTTATTTTATTGTTTTTAAAGTCAACCATGGTCTGGTCTATCTTAATATACAACTGGGTTTTGTACCAGGAGGTTAGTATTTGAAATTGTCACACTTTTTAAATACCTTAGCTGGTGACAAACATAGTTATCATGCAAATGGCCCAAAGTCTTCAAAACTGCCAAACTTGAGGTTTCAGGCTGGGGCTTGCAGTTGCTTTAAATTCTCTCTTTGCTCTGAATTCTGTTCAGTTCAAATGAAATTCACGCATCACACATCAAGAAAGACAGGCAGCCATCTGAAACTTCCTGTAACACCTGGCGCGAGGCAGGTTGAGGCAGGTGATCCTGTCATGCTACTCTTGACAGGTTTGTGATAGCATCTTTTTTTGGTCTTGATGTTATTTACTGGCAAATTCCAAGTAACGTCAGTGCTGGTGAATACAAAACAGCCACCATGACTACAATACCACCACCACCCAGAACAGACTTCAATTGATGGAGAGCAGTTTTGCAAATTGGAGCTGGCATGACCCAGTGGATCACAGCAGCATTAAAAATAAAACCAAGTAGGATAAAGAGGACAATATCAGAATTTAAGTTCACAGAAAATGTAAAAACAGTTTTATGAAAATTAAGGTTTGATTACATGTGTCTGTATGTATGCTCTAGATTTAATGTAAAATGAGCTGCCTTTGTTATTATCACAGGTAAAAGAGTCTGACAGCCACGAATCTAGAGCCGAGGTTCATAAACTACAGTCCACGAGTCAAACCCAACTTAGCCTGTAAACTAAGAACAGTTTTCACATTTTTAAATGTTAGAAAAAATTTCAAAAAGAACACTTTATGATGCATGAAAAGTACGTGAAATTCAGATTTCAGTGTCCATAAGGGATTACTGGAATGCAGTCAAACTCATTATATATTATAGATGGCTGCTTTTTTGTGAAGTTGAGTACAGGTTGTGTGAGCATCCCTAATCCAAAAGTGTGATATTCAAAATGCCCCCAAATCCAAAACTTTTTTTTCCCAGATATGAGTCATCTTTTATTAGGTGTGAATTCTCAACTGATATCTGAAAGGATCTCGCGAGTTTTTTCAGAGGGGTGCTAAGCCAAGGAGGTGAAGGTCATTGCTGTGTATGACCTCCATGCTGGCCCTCTTCAGTGGTACTTGTGTCACAGCTCATGTCTGAGTTCCTTGTAAGAGAGACAGTAGTGGAGCCAGCGGGTGGCTTGGTAGTTAGGGTGCCAGACTACTACATGGTCAGCCACAGTCTGAGTCCTGGACCTGATGACTTTCTTTCTCACTCCCCTCACCCCCTTACCGGTGAGTGTGCGTGCCCTATAGGAAATTTAATAATAATAAAAAAATAAAATAAATAATTCTTTTTAAAATAATTATTTATTTACTTTTATTCATTCATTTTATTTTAATTTGACTAGAGAGAAACATAGAGAGAGAGAAAGGGAAAGTGAGAAAGCAAGCCACTAAGTCCAGGACCTGAACTGTGGTCAGCCATGTGGGAGTGTCCAGCACCATAACCACCATGTCAACTGCTGGTCCCCAATAAATAATTATTAAAAAAAAAAAAAAAAAAAGAAAAAACACAGTAGCTGAAGAGGACGAAAGCTGCCAGCACCATAGAAACCCCAGCAATGCCCCCTTTTTTCACATGAACATACTTGTATTCCTGGTAGTAACCTCTCAGAAATGCTCCAGCAATGCCTTGAGAGGTAAAACCCCACACAATATCCAGCTTGGCAGCCCCGAAGTTTGACATCGAGTTTCTCCTTCACTGGTACAACTGACGCCATCTTGGATCCTGGTGTTCGTCTAAGACTGCTTAAGCACTGACACGTAACACCGCAGTGGGAAATTCCTTACTTGGCCTGCGGTAGGTTGCATATGGTTGCAAATATGGTATAAAGTGACCATCAGGTCATGAGTATGAGGTATATACAAGTGAACTTGTGTTTAGACTTGGGTCTCATTCCCAAAATATCTCAGTATGTATGCACATATTCTAAAATATGAAAAAAATCCAAAATCCACAATACTCTGGTCCTGGGCATTTTTTCTTTTTTTCGGAGAGGTTTTTGCTATAGGGTGCATGAGCTCGCCAGAAAGACAGAGAGAGACAGAGAGACAGAAAGCGAGAAATCACCCTCCAGGGGGGATGGCCATGCCGCAATCCCTTCTCCTCCATTGTCCTCTCGGGATCCTGGGCATGCATGCACACATGCCCTGCGTGAGTTTAAGCCGCCAGGTCCGGGACTCGAACCACAGTCGACTACGTGGGAGTCCAGCGGCATAGCCATTACGCTTACTCCTGGCCCCATGGTCCTGGGCATTTCTGATATTCAGCTTGTAGTTGCAATGGATACAGATCATCTTGTGGCCCACAAAGCCTAACATATTTCCTCTCTTTATGGAAAAAGTTTACTCACCCTTGATCTAGAGGACTCACTTTATGATGCATTTTTCTTAAGTCCATATAGCTATTTAATTTGGTTCATAGAAGAAATAGGAAATTATCTGAGGATTGCACTGTAGTATTTTGGGGGTGTCATGGACACTACCACCACTTCCCACATCCCCTGGCATTTCCTTCCTATTCGTGGCCTGTCCCCTGGCATGTGTCTTCAGTGGCCGGTGTCCGTGGCTTTCTGAGAGCCTGCCCTTGGGCTTCTGGAGCAGCTTGCTGCGTCTGTACAGGAGCCAAAAGTGCCCAGAGTTTAAACTACTGTAGGGAGGCCCTGGGCCAAGACACAGGTGTAAGAAATGCTATTTCTCTTTCCCCAAGTCCTGAGAACAAATGTCACTTCTACCCTAGAGGTCCACTGTGGGGTCAGACTGAAGATCCCTCCTTTGTCATTTGCCTGAATCACACCCTTGCTTACACCCTTGCTTGATAGCTTTCACTTCTCCATTCTGTTTGCCCCATTCCCTTCTGGGTTTCAGAAGCACTGTCTTTTCCTTCTTTCTTTCTTTCTTTCTTTCTTTCTTTCTTTCTTTCTTTCTTTCTTTCTTTCTTTCTTTCTTTCTTTCTTTCTTTCTTTTTCTCTTTCTCTCTTTCTTTTTTTTAGAGGCTTTTGCTACAGGGTGTGCAAGCTCATCAGAAAGACAGAGAGAGACAGACAGAAAGCAAGAAATCATCCCCCCAGGGAAGAATGGCCACACTGCAATCCCTTCTCCTACAGTCTCCTCTCAGTATCTTAGGCACACACACAGACACACACACACACACACACACACATCCCTGGTGTGAGTTTAAGCCACTGGGTCTGGGACTTAAACCGTGGTCGACTACATGGGAGTCCAACAATATAGCCATTATACCAACTGCTGGTCCCCAGAATCACTTTCTTAACACTTGGGTGGCACCTGAATCCCAGTCTCAGGGTCCTCTTTTAGAGAATCCAGCCTTAGAGGAGAGAAGCAGGAGAGAAGTTCACAAAAGGCCATGCTTTTTGACAAAACTCGGGCTTAATAGGTGCCATTTACCATGTTTTGCTGAATGTGGGTTCTTTGCATTTTGCTGTTGCTTTTTCAGAAAGGGGAAAGGTAATTATTTTATGTAAGATAACTGTGGGGCCAACAAGTGGTATGGTGATTAAGGTGCTGGATCCCACATGGCTGACTCTGTGATTCCAGTCCCAGACCCAGCAGCTTAAAAAACACATCAGGTGCATGTGTGTGTGTGTCCCAAATCCGGAGGGAAGAATGAAGGAGAAAGGATTGCTGCTTGGCCATTCCTCAGGAGGGGTGGTCTCACTTTCTCTCTGTCTCTCTCTGGTGAGCACTTGTGTCCTATGGGGGGAAACAATCTAAAAACAAAACAAAACAAAAACAAGATATTTTTGAAATGCATTGTAATTTCAAAAAGCTCTGGGATGAATCAAACAAATTGGCAAGTAATTATTAATCACTTTGAGAGTCATTTTCCCTTTTAAAAAGAGATTGGCTAATTTTAAAGGTTTTCCCTAACTTTCCTCATGAAGTGAGTGCTTTAAATCATCTTCTAGATGCTGACTAATCCTGCTCAGGCCATGTAGCCTGCAAACTCAGTTAGCCCCAAATCTGGACTTGAACACACCACCCTTGCAGCAGTTGCTCTGGACCCTCCACCCTGGGTGGCTGTGTGAGGTACAGTGGAGTCCCTCCAGGGAGCCCAGGCATTGGTAGCTAATCAGCAGCACTCAGAGACTTCTATTTATTCATTTATTTTTTGAGAGCGATTTTTGCTATAGGGCACCTGTACTTGCAGGAGAGAAAGAGACAGAAAACTAGACACCACCCCCAGGGGGAATAGCCATGCCACAATCGCTTCTCCTCCATTCTCCTCTCAGGATCTTGAGCACACACACACGTCCAGCATGAGTTTTAAGTCATCAGGTTCAGGACTTGAACCATGGTCGACTATGTGGGACCATTGTTACGTCCAGCAATGTAACAATGATGCCATCTGCTGGTCCTAAGATATTTTCTTTTTTAGTGTGGAGTGGTGACTTAGGGCTTTAGGCTTTAAAACCCTGAACTTTAGGCTGTTGTCCTGCTGTTTCATCATTCTGTTTGTGCTCCACTGTGGGCAGTCTCTGCGCCCGTCCTGCAGTGTGTCAGAACACCTGCCCGTGAGACAGCAGGATCTCAGGAGACACATAGGAGAGGGTGAACCCTAAAAAGGAAACTGGGGAGTGGGGTTGGGGACGAGAAGGTAAGAGGCTAGAAGATGGCGCTTCTTGATTTAGATAATTGCTTGTATAAAAACTTTAGACAATGCAGAGGATAAAATATTTCTTTGACTAGGGCTAAGGACCCCTAGGGATTCTAGACGTAGTATCTAAGGCCTTGAGTTCTTTACACAGCATTATTTTCATTTTATCTGTTCATTTGGATAGTGTTCTCAAGTTGACTATGTGAAAAAGTCCAGCATCCAAACTCTAGAAGATGACCACATTCTAGGAGAAGAGGGACTTCAATTTTATCACCCTTGTTTTGATTTGTGTTTATGTCTGGGAGTCAGTGATAGCTTAAATGACAGCATTTTATTGTTTGTCACAGTAAGATTAGCTTTATTGTTATCTTTTTTTTTTTTTTCAATAGGGTACATGTGCTCACCAGAGAGAGACAGGGGAAGGGGAGGGAGGGTGAGAAATCACTGCCCAGGGGATGGTCACACCACAGTCCCTTCTCCTCCTGTCTCCTTGGATTTTGTGCGTGCATATATGCCTTGTATGATTTCTGAGCTGCAGGGTCCAGGACTCGAACTGGGCCATGTGCCTTGATTTCCAGGCCACCTGCTGGCCCTATTTTTACTTTCAAGATTATGTTAATAATTATGATAATTTAAACAAATTCAAATAATACATAAAAGGACACAGAAAAAGTAATAATCACTCAAGGCCAATAGATGGTGTGGTGGTTAAGGGTGTTGGACTCTCACATGGCCAATCGCAGCTTGAGTCCTAGACCCAATGGCTTGAAACTCACACTGGGCATGTGTGCATGCATGCCCAAAATCCTGAGAAGAGACTAGAGAAGGGATTGCTGTGTGGCCGTCCCACCTGGGAGGTGATCTCTCCCTTTTCCTTCCTCTGTCTCTCTCTGGCTAGTACATACATCCTATGGCAAAAACCTTTTTTTGTAAAAAAAAAAAGTAAAAATCACTGAAAATCCTACCACTTAAGGCCACAAACATTTTGTCCATCTTTCTCTGGCTTTTCATCTTTTATGAGTCAGAAAACATGTCTGACTGCCATGAAGTTGTCAGGTCCCAACATCAAATGATAACTATCACCCTTTTATTGAATTCTCTAGTTATCGAGACAGCACTTCCCTTTGGCTCTGATGATTTCAACTGAGTGACATTTTCATATACAAAGACTTAAGTTTTTCCAAATTATTTGACAGATTGAGAATTCAAGTTGACATCCTAAAAATTAACATAATTAAAATGAGTAATGAACTACTTTAATTAATGAAGGGTCACGAGAAAAGACCGGAAGCAGACTTAATATGAAAATGATGCATTTGGGCCATCTGAAAGCCAGAGGACATTGTACTGGGGAGTAGTTTGAACATTTCAATTACAGGCAAAGTAAAAACCATGATAAGAAAATTTCTTTTCCTTGTTTGTTTGTTTTAAGTTTATTTCTTCCATGAGTGAAAGACAAAAATATCAACCATCTGTTCCTGCAATCAATGAGGTCCCAATAAAAGACCAGGTCCTTCTCTGAGAGGAGTTTTTTCTTGAATAATGATTTATTCTCTCTTTGTGTGTGTGTGTGCTGAAGGTTCATGTGCTCACGAGAGAGAGAGACAGAGAGAGAGAGAGAGAGAGAGAGAGAGAGAGAAAGAGAGGAGAAAGCCACCTTTCCCCTCATGAGAAATGGTCATACCACAACTCCTTCTTCATTTCTCTCTCCCTTCAGAATTTTGGGTATATGTGCAAAAGGGCCAGACATCTTTCTCAAGCTGCTGGGTCCAGGACTCAAACTGTAGAACTGGTAATGTTGAATCTGACTACCTGAACCACCAGGCCATGGAGCCAGCCTTATTCTCATTCTCTCTCACTCGCTCTTTTTTTCTCCCAGCATTATCTATTTTATTTTATTCCTTCTTCTTCAATTTGACCTAGAGAGAGGGAGAGTGAGAAAGCAAGCCTCCAGGTCTGGGATTTGAACCATGGTCAGCCATGTGGGAGTCCAGTGCCTCAGTCACCACACTACTTGTTAGTCTCCTTATTCTCTTTTTTCATTTTCAAGTTCCAAGGTCTTAATTTCCACTCTTATAGAATCAGTATAAATAGAGAGTACCTTAAACAAGCATATGCAATGCAGTGACTTAGCCAGATGGCTTAAATTGCACTGCTGCACTTGAAGTTCCTTAGTAGCAGGCTGTGTCCAATCCACCTTGTGTCCCCCAGTGCCCATGGGGATACCTGGCACTTGAATTAATGAGTGATCAGGGAGCATCTTTGTATTGTAAACCTGTGTAGGTGTCATGCTTTCTAGTACCTTTTTATTTTCAATTACCTTTTCTTTTTTAAAATTTTATTTATTTATTTTATATTTATTATTTACATTTAATCATTATGCATCTTTACAGTGCACGACATGGTTTTTCTCAGCACAAATACAGTGTGTATCAGTCAAGATAAAGACATAACCATATACATTATCATCAGCAAATAACTACATTTTTGTGCAATTAAATGTATTATTTTTCCCTGTTCTTCTCCCTCTTCCCATCATTAACACCCCCCCCCACTATCTCTAGTATCTATAGTTGCCCACTCCTCTATTCAGTATCTATTGAGCAGGGACGTAAAAGTTTGTCTTTCACAGTCTGGCTCTTTTCACTTAGCATTAAGTCTTTTATGTTCACCCACTTTGTATCAAATGTCAGGGCCTCATTGTTTAGTATGGCTGTAGTATTTCATAGAGTACATATGCCATATTTTTTCAATCCACTCTTCTGGATATTTGGTTTGATTCCATGTCCTGGCAATGGTAAATAATGGTTCTATAAACATGGATATGCAAGTGTTTCTTTGACTGAGGGTTTCCCTATTCTTTGGGTAAATACCTAAGAGTGGAATTACTGGGTCATCTGGTAATTCTATCTGTAGGTTTCTGAGGAACCTCCACTTCATTCTCCACAGTGGTTCTACTAATTTACATTCCCATCAACAGTGTAGGAGAGTTCCCTTTCTCCACAGCATCGCCAGCACTTATTCTTTATTTTTTACATTTTAACCATTCTGACTGATTTTGAATAGCATTTCTTATGGTAAGAGATGATGAACATGTTTTTATATGCTTTTTGGCTGTTTGTATGCCTTCCTTGGAGAATCGTCTGTTTAGCTTATTTTCTCATCTTTTTTTTTTTTTTTTCTTTCAGATAAGCTGCTTGAGTTCCCTGTATATTCTGATTATCATTCCTTTATCTGAGGTTTTACAAATATATCCTCCCATTCTGAGGGTTGTCTTCTCACTCTAATTGTTTCTTTTGCTGTGCAGAAGCTTTTTAACCTAAGATAGCCCCCACTTATCTATTTTGGGGACTATTGCCTGTGCTTTGTGGTCTTCAAGTAGTCTTTGCCTACTCCAAGGTCTCCAAGAATTTTCTACCAGTAGTTTTATAGTTTAAGGTTTATGTTTATATCCTTAATCCATTTTGGGTTAATTTTTGTTAGGGTGAGAGACAGGGCCAAGTTTTATCCTTTTGCAGGTGGATATCCAGTTTTCCCATCACCATTTGCTGAAGAGATTTTCTTTTACCCACTGAATTGTCTTGAGTCTTTTGTCAAGGATGAGTTGGCTATATGTTTAGGAGTTTATTTTTGGGTTCTCAATTTTGTTCCATTGGTCTACCTGCCTGTTTTTGTCTCAATACAATGCTGTTTGGATTATCATAGCTCTGTAATATATTTTGAGGTCAGAAGTGAGATGCCTCTTACTTTATTCTCTTTGCAGAGATGTTGAGCATTTTTTTAATATGCTTTTTGGCTATTCATATGCCTTCTTTGGAGAATTGTATAGCATTGCTTTGGCACTGTGGGGCCTTTTATGATTCCAGACAAATTTTATGATTATTTTTTCCTCTTTCTGTGAGGGATTATATCTGGTAGTTTGATTGGAATTGCATTGAATTTATAGATTAATTTGGGTAGTGTTGACATCTTGATTATATTAATTCTTCCAATCTAGGAACATGGGATGTTTTTCTACCTTTTTGTACCATTTTAAATATCTTTTTTTAGTGTTTCGTAGTTTTCCTTGTAGAGGTCTTGGATTTCTTTGGCTAGGTTTATTTCTAGATATATAACTGTTTTGTGGCTATTATAAATGGGATTTCTTTCTTCAATTCTATCTCAGTTTGTTCATTGTTGGTGTATAAAAATGCGATAGATTTTTGTATGTTGATTTTATATCCTGCCACTTTACTATATTCATTTATAACTTCTAGACTTTTTTTGTGGGTTCTTTTGGATTTTCTATGTATAGAATCATATCATCTGCAAATAGAGATAATTTACTTCTTTTTCTATTTGAATCCATTTTATTTTAGTCTCTTGTCTGATTGCATTGGCTAGAATTTCCAGTACTATGTAGAAAAGGAGTGGAGAAAGTGGGCAGCCTTGTCTTGTTCCAGCTTTTAATGAAAAAACCTTGAAGCCAGTAGGTGGGTGGTGGTTAAGGGTGCTGGACTCCAACATGGCTGACCATGGTTTGAGTCCCAGATCTAGCGGCTTGCTTTCTCGCTTTTCCTCTCTCTTTCTCACTCTGTCCCTCTCTGGTCAAATTTAAAAATTAGTAAATAGGTAAATAAATAAAGTTAAATAAAATAATTCTAAAAAAAAACATTAAGGCTTTCCCCATTTGATAAGATGCTAGCTATGGGTTTGTTATAGATGACTTTAATTGTGTTGAGGCATGTCCTTTCTATGCTAATTTTGCTGAGAGTTTTAATCATGAAGGGATATTGTATTTTATTGAATGCTTTTTCTGCATTGATTGATATAATCATATGGTTTTATCTTTTTTTCTGTAAATGTGATGTGTGTATTACATTTATTGTTTTGCATATGTTGAACAATCCTGTACCCTGGAATAAAGCCTACCTGTCATGGTGCATAATATTTTTAGTATGTTGTTGGATGCAATTTGCTTGTATCTTGTTGAGAATTTTTGCATCTGTATTCATCAGGGATATTGGCCTGAGATTTTCTTTTTCTTTTCTTTTCTTTTTTTTTTTTTTTTTTTTTTTATGCCCTTTTCTGGTTTTGGAATCAGGATAATGGGAAGCTTTATAGAATGAATTTGGGAGGGTTCCTTCCTTTTGGATCTTTATAAATAGTTTGAAAAGAGAATTGGGGTTAGTTTTTTAAAAGTTTTATAGAATTCAGAAGTAAATTCATTGGGACCTGGGCTTCTCCCTGTTGGGAGACTATTTATTACTGATTCAATCTCATTGCTTGTTTTGGATCTCTTTAGACTTTCCATTTATTCCTAGTTCAATCTTGGTAAGTTAAATGTGTCCAGAAATTTGCTCATCTTCTCTAGATTTTCTTGTTTGTTGGTGTATAATTGCTCATGGTAAACTGTGATGATGTTCTCTATTTCTTTTAGGTCTGTTGTAATATCTCTTTGCTGATTTGATTTATTTGATTCCTTTCCTCTGTTCTTCTTGATTGAATTAGCTAACAGTATGTCAATTTTATCTTCTCCAAGAACCAACTTTGATTTCATTTCTTTTCTGCACAGTTTTTTTTTATTCTATATTTAATTTGTTTCTCCTTAAATCTTTATTTTTTTTTTTCTCCTGGAAATTTGTTCTTGTTGTTGTTGCTGTTTTTCCAGTTCCCTGAGTTGTGTCATTAGGTTGTTTATTGCCACCTTTATGGGTTTTTTTGTTTTTTTCTTGCAGACACTAATTGCAATGAACTTTCCTCTTAAACTTGCTTTTGCTGTGTCCCAAAGATTATAAAGACTTGTTTGTTATTATTAACTTCTAAGAACCTTTTGATTTCAGTCTTAATTTCATCAGTAGTTGTACAATCATTTAGGAGTAGGTTGTTTAGTTTCCATTTACTTGTGTATTTTTGAGGGCTCTTCTGTAGTTGATTTCAAGTTTGATTCTATCATGGTTGGGAAAAATGCTGGATATAGTTTCTGTGCCTGAATTCATTAAGGCTTGTTTTGTGCCCTATCATGTTGATCTTTAAAAATGTCCCATTTGAGAGTGAGAAAAATGTATATGTTATGGTTGTTGAGTGAAATATTCTATAGATGTCTGTCAAGTTCATTTCATTTATGGTATCATTTAAATCTTGTATCTCTTTGTTTATTTTTTTGTCCAGAAGATCTGTCCAGAGGAGGCAGTGGGGTATTGAGAACCCCAGTGATGATTATGTTGCAGTCTATCTCTCTCGATATCTAACAGTCTCTCACATATTTGGGTACTTCAGTGTTGGGTATGTAGATATTGAAAAGTGTTATATCTTCTTGGTGAACAAGTTTTTTAGTACTATATAATGTCGTTCTTTGTCTCTTCTTACATTTTTTTTGTCCTAAAGTCTATTTGTCTGATATCAGTATCACAACTCCAACCTTTTTTTTTTTTTTTTGGTTTCTGTTTACATGGAATATCTTTTTCCAGCCCTTTACTTTTAGTCTATGTATATCTTTATCAGTGAGGTGTGTTTTTTGTAAACAGCATATTGACAGATTCTGTTTTTTTAATCCATTTAGCCAGTCTTTGTCTTTTAATAGGAGAATTTAATCCTTTAACATTCAACAGTATTATAGATATCTGTGGACTTATCCTTGTCATTTTGTTAGCCATTTTCTTGGTCACTTTTGTTCTCTTATTTATGTCTGTCTCTCTTTAGTTTTCCTGATATAATATTCCCTTCAGAACTTCTTATAGAGATGGTCTAGTATTGGTGAACTCTTAGTTTTTGTGTATCTGAGAATGCTTTTATTTGTTTTTCCCATTTGAAAGATTATCTTGGTGTAAATAGTATTCTTGACTGAAATTGTTTTTGTTTTAATGTTTTAAATATATCTTCCTAATCTTTCCTTGCCTGTGTTGCTCCAGTTGAGAGGCCTGATATTAGTCTAATGGGATAACCTTTATAAGTAACTTGATATTTCTCTCTCCCATTTTTAGAATATAGTCTTTATTTTTGACTTTTTACCAATCTGGTTATGATGTTTCAGGGGAAGGATCTTTTTTTGTTGATTCTATTTGTTTTGTTTTGTTTTTTATTTTATTTTATTTTTTCTTGGGTGTGAATCTCTCCATGTTTCTCTAGGTCTGGAAAGTTTTCAGAGAGTATTTTATGACAGAGGTTGAACTGCCTTTGCCAGTTTCATCTGGAATACCCATTATGTGGGTATTTGGGTGTTTCATGGTGTCTAGAATTTCCTGTATGCTCTCCTCATTTTTTTGTTTGTTATTTTTTCATTTTTTCTGGTGGTTTGGTCTATGATGGAGACTTTGTCTTCAAGGTCAGAAATTCTTTTTTCTGAATGATCTCATCTTCTGTTAATGCTTTCTAGGGAGATTTTAATTTCTTGTATTTTATTATTATTATTATTATTTTGGAGAGATTTTCGCTATAAGGCGCGTGCGCTCGCCAGACAGATAGAGAGAGACATAGAGACAGAAAGCGAGAAATCACCCCCCAGGGGGGATGGTCACGCCGCAATCCCTTCTTCTCCATTCTCCTCTCGGGATCTTGGGCACGCTATGGGTTTGTTATAGATGACTTTAATTGTGTTGAGGCATGTCCTTTCTATGCTAATTTTGCTGAGAGTTTTAATCATGAAGGGATATTGTATTTTATTGAATGCTTTTTCTGCATTGATTGATATAATCATATGGTTTTATCTTTTTTTCTGTAAATGTGATGTGTGTATTACATTTATTGTTTTGCATATGTTGAACAATCCTGTACCCTGGAATAAAGCCTACCTGTCATGGTGCATAATATTTTTAGTATGTTGTTGGATGCAATTTGCTTGTATCTTGTTGAGAATTTTTGCATCTGTATTCATCAGGGATATTGGCCTGAGATTTTCTTTTTCTTTTCTTTTCTTTTTTTTTTTTTTTTTTTTTTATTATGCCCTTTTCTGGTTTTGGAATCAGGATAATGGGAAGCTTTATAGAATGAATTTGGGAGGGTTCCTTCCTTTTGGATCTTTATAAATAGTTTGAAAAGAGAATTGGGGTTAGTTTTTTAAAAGTTTTATAGAATTCAGAAGTAAATTCATTGGGACCTGGGCTTCTCCCTGTTGGGAGACTATTTATTACTGATTCAATCTCATTGCTTGTTTTGGATCTCTTTAGACTTTCCATTTATTCCTAGTTCAATCTTGGTAAGTTAAATGTGTCCAGAAATTTGCTCATCTTCTCTAGATTTTCTTGTTTGTTGGTGTATAATTGCTCATGGTAAACTGTGATGATGTTCTCTATTTCTTTTAGGTCTGTTGTAATATCTCTTTGCTGATTTGATTTATTTGATTCCTTTCCTCTGTTCTTCTTGATTGAATTAGCTAACAGTATGTCAATTTTATCTTCTCCAAGAACCAACTTTGATTTCATTTCTTTTCTGCACAGTTTTTTTTTATTCTATATTTAATTTGTTTCTCCTTAAATCTTTATTTTTTTTTTTCTCCTGGAAATTTGTTCTTGTTGTTGTTGCTGTTTTTCCAGTTCCCTGAGTTGTGTCATTAGGTTGTTTATTGCCACCTTTATGGGTTTTTTTGTTTTTTTCTTGCAGACACTAATTGCAATGAACTTTCCTCTTAAACTTGCTTTTGCTGTGTCCCAAAGATTATAAAGACTTGTTTGTTATTATTAACTTCTAAGAACCTTTTGATTTCAGTCTTAATTTCATCAGTAGTTGTACAATCATTTAGGAGTAGGTTGTTTAGTTTCCATTTACTTGTGTATTTTTGAGGGCTCTTCTGTAGTTGATTTCAAGTTTGATTCTATCATGGTTGGGAAAAATGCTGGATATAGTTTCTGTGCCTGAATTCATTAAGGCTTGTTTTGTGCCCTATCATGTTGATCTTTAAAAATGTCCCATTTGAGAGTGAGAAAAATGTATATGTTATGGTTGTTGAGTGAAATATTCTATAGATGTCTGTCAAGTTCATTTCATTTATGGTATCATTTAAATCTTGTATCTCTTTGTTTATTTTTTTGTCCAGAAGATCTGTCCAGAGGAGGCAGTGGGGTATTGAGAACCCCAGTGATGATTATGTTGCAGTCTATCTCTCTCGATATCTAACAGTCTCTCACATATTTGGGTACTTCAGTGTTGGGTATGTAGATATTGAAAAGTGTTATATCTTCTTGGTGAACAAGTTTTTTAGTACTATATAATGTCGTTCTTTGTCTCTTCTTACATTTTTTTTGTCCTAAAGTCTATTTGTCTGATATCAGTATCACAACTCCAACCTTTTTTTTTTTTTTTTGGTTTCTGTTTACATGGAATATCTTTTTCCAGCCCTTTACTTTTAGTCTATGTATATCTTTATCAGTGAGGTGTGTTTTTTGTAAACAGCATATTGACAGATTCTGTTTTTTTAATCCATTTAGCCAGTCTTTGTCTTTTAATAGGAGAATTTAATCCTTTAACATTCAACAGTATTATAGATATCTGTGGACTTATCCTTGTCATTTTGTTAGCCATTTTCTTGGTCACTTTTGTTCTCTTATTTATGTCTGTCTCTCTTTAGTTTTCCTGATATAATATTCCCTTCAGAACTTCTTATAGAGATGGTCTAGTATTGGTGAACTCTTAGTTTTTGTGTATCTGAGAATGCTTTTATTTGTTTTTCCCATTTGAAAGATTATCTTGGTGTAAATAGTATTCTTGACTGAAATTGTTTTTGTTTTAATGTTTTAAATATATCTTCCTAATCTTTCCTTGCCTGTGTTGCTCCAGTTGAGAGGCCTGATATTAGTCTAATGGGATAACCTTTATAAGTAACTTGATATTTCTCTCTCCCATTTTTAGAATATAGTCTTTATTTTTGACTTTTTACCAATCTGGTTATGATGTTTCAGGGGAAGGATCTTTTTTTGTTGATTCTATTTGTTTTGTTTTGTTTTTTATTTTATTTTATTTTTTCTTGGGTGTGAATCTCTCCATGTTTCTCTAGGTCTGGAAAGTTTTCAGAGAGTATTTTATGACAGAGGTTGAACTGCCTTTGCCAGTTTCATCTGGAATACCCATTATGTGGGTATTTGGGTGTTTCATGGTGTCTAGAATTTCCTGTATGCTCTCCTCATTTTTTTGTTTGTTATTTTTTCATTTTTTCTGGTGGTTTGGTCTATGATGGAGACTTTGTCTTCAAGGTCAGAAATTCTTTTTTCTGAATGATCTCATCTTCTGTTAATGCTTTCTAGGGAGATTTTAATTTCTTGTATTTTATTATTATTATTATTATTTTGGAGAGATTTTCGCTATAAGGCGCGTGCGCTCGCCAGACAGATAGAGAGAGACATAGAGACAGAAAGCGAGAAATCACCCCCCAGGGGGGATGGTCACGCCGCAATCCCTTCTTCTCCATTCTCCTCTCGGGATCTTGGGCACGCTCGCACACGCGCCTGGCGTGAGTTTTAAGCCACCGGGTCCGGGACGCGAACCGCGGTCGACTACGTGGGAGTCCAGTGACATAGCCATTACACTAACTGCTGGTTCCCAATTTCTTGTATTTTATTATTTATTTTCAGAAGTTCTGTTTGATTGCTTTTTATGGTGTCTATCTCTTTATGGAATTCCTCTTTGATGTGCTGGGGTGATGTTCTCATTTCCTGGAATTGATTGTTTCCTCTTGCATCTCATTGCATTTTGTTACTGTGAATATTCAGAATTTTTTTTCTGACATTTCTATGAATTCTTTTGTGCTGCCCATCATTAGTGAGCAGCTACTGTGCTCACCTTGGGGGGAGTGACCCCCTGTTTTCTCAGTTTTTTGATCCCTGCTCTTGTTTTTGGTCATCTGATGTGATGAAAAATATTCACTTTTCCCTGTTTATTGGAGTAGATTCAGTAGTATTGGAAGAGGGAATTTTACCCTTAGATCCTAGGTGAGTTCTTATAGGAGGGCTGTGTTTCCCAGATCAGAGTAGGAAAAGCTTGTACAGGTAACTTCAGGCAATTGGCTCCTCTACAAAATTTTCAACTCTTGATGAGGTGGGAATGAGCTAAGGAGAGATAACTTAGCAGAGGATCAAGTCCTGCTGTGCACAGCACAACACACAGGCTGGAGCACCACAAGTTCCAACGATAACCCCGGGAGGTGGGGGTGCACTTATGAGAAGAAGCTTCCCAAGACCAGGCCCAAGTCTCCTAGTGGGTGCCATTACTTATTCTTACTCTTAATTGGGCCCTTGCTTTTAGAGACATTTTTAAAGAAATTACTGGTAAGGAGCTTTTGATTTAGAATTTCACCAAAATTGGTAACAAATATTTAAAAAGATGGGGCCAAATGGTGGTGCAGTAGTAAAATGTAACACATTGCAAGGCAATCCCACATGGAAGGTTCCTGATTCAAATCTGGAGACCTCCCTGAGTATGCTGGCACATGCTTTTTCATGATACACAGCTGCCTAAAGTCTGGGGGTGGATCGTGGCATTAGGGGTCTTTTGGATAATATTTTCATGCAGAAAAGAGCTCTCAAGTAAATTGCAGGTTTCCAAACTATTAATACAAGCACCTCCTTTTAAAAATAAATAGAATCACAAACTTCCACATGATAGTGGTTTACATAGTTGTTGATTAAGAAAATGCATTATGATAAATAGAAGGAATGAATACAATAAGACTTTGAAATGATTTTGTATTTCAATAAATGCAGCAGCATCCATCTGCTCTTGAAACAAAGACTAGCATTTACTCAGTTTACACATTAGTTGGGGTGTTTCCCCTTTCTTGCTCTGTCTCTTTCACTCTTGGAAGAAATGAGTAAACTTTAAAAAAAAAGAATTAAGAAGATCAGAACAAATACTCTCTGAAAACACAGCTGACTTCTTGCTGCACCACAGCATGGCAGAGAGCAGGAGCCCACGCTGAGGACAGCACGTCTCTGTCTCACTGCCTCCTACAAACCCACTAGTACTCATCCAGGCCCCACCTTGATATCCTAGTTTAATCCTAATCACCTCTCGAAGGCTCCACCTCTTAATCTCATGTTGATTAAGTTCTTGCTCTCTTAATACTTTCACAATGGTTCACCAAATTTTAACACATAAATTTTGTGTTAAAAAAAAATGCACATACATTCAATCCAAAGCGGACAGAATATAACCTTCTAAACTGGTTCAGTCTGCACTATTTCAAAGAGGAAGTTTATACCTCTGATGGTGTGGAGAGTGAGTTAATCATAGTTACCAATTCTACTAGTTACTTTCATCTAGAGAACAAAGCTCTGATGAGTGTTAGCAACTCTGCTACAAGCGAATAAATCATGTTAAATGCCACATTTCTGGATGAACTTGAAAACTCCACACCTTAGGAGAGAAAAATAAAAAGGAAATCCACAATGGCCAATAAAAGAAGTCCCTGTGAAGTATTACCTGACTTTCTTGTTATTCATCCCTTTTAAACAAATTATTTATTTATTTATTTATTTATTTATTCAATTTATTTATTTGCATTCATTCACTGTACATCATTACAGCATACAAAATGAGATTTTCCATCCAGAGTATACTGTATATTGTCTCAATCAAGCACATCAACAAACATGTTATTGTCAGCAGTATGTTTTGCTCCCCCCCCCCCATGCTTGATTCCCTCTTACTCTCTGCCATCTCCCACTCTCCTCCTGGTATCTATGTTTGCTTTCTATACTGTTTTCCCCCCACATTTTATTGAATCACCAAAGACCCTAATCAATCCAAATACCCTCATAGCAAACACAGGTGACACACACATTTCCATGAACACAAGTCTAACTTTACACATCCTATAAAGTAGCACCTAGCTGGGGCTACATATCCCACTGCAGTCATTGAATAGATATATTTTTTTTTCCTGAAACTTTTTTTTTTGTAATGCAATTTACATTCCTTTCCTAAGCATCATCACAGCACACAAAATACGATCTCCCATCCAGTACACACTGCATAGTGACTCAATCTTGCACATTACAAAAAAATTTCCATTTCTAGTTCCTAGAATTATTTCCACCCCTCTTTCTGA
>NW_006160061.1:5876058-5887692 GCF_000334495.1 Tupaia belangeri chinensis
GCCATTTTCTCAGTCTTCATGGTGGACTTTTCTAGGCCAGCTATTATCTCTTCTACATCTGAGATTCTATTTTCTGAATGATCTAGTCTGCTTTTAATACTTTCAAGGGAGATTTTGACTTCCTGTATTATAGACTTCATTTCTAACAGTTCAATTTGACTCTTTGTAAAGCATGTAATTCCTCTTTTAGATCTTGCAAGAATTTCCTCACCTCCTGGAACTCGTCAACTTCTTTCTCCTTTCTCTTTAGCAGTTCATTGTCTCTCTTCTCTTCCATCTCAGTTATCTTCGCCATTATGAATGTTCTAAATTCTTTATCAGACATTTCCATAATTTGCATTGAACTGCTTGTGGATGAAGAGGAGTTATTCTTTTGTCTTGGAGGAGAGGTATTTTCTTGCTTTACCATATTTCTTGTGGTCCTGCGATGATTTCTTGTCATCTGATGGATGGTGTGTTTCTTTCAAATTCTTGAAGTTCAATCAGAGTGTTCAGGAGTAAGCAGAAAGAAGTGATCGGGAATCTCTTTGCCGTTCTGTTGTGATCATGCTAGCTCGTTTGTTGGAGGCTGAATTATCAGTAGAAAATCATTCCCTGAAAAATCTAGTTCGCTGGAGCCATGTGGAACCTTCTTCTGAAGGCCCCGCTTCTGCCACTAGCTCATTTGTTGGAGGCTGAATTATCAGTAGAAAATCTTCATTCCCTGAAAAATCTATTTAGCTGGAGCCATGTGGAAACTTCTTCTGAAAGCCCTGCTTCTTCTCCCTTTTAAGCAAATTTTAAAATTGAGATATGATTTATACACTGTGAAATGTATCCTTTTTGAGTGCATAGTTGAGTGGTTTTCAGTACATTCACCAGGCTGTGAATATACCATCACCATTAACTCTAGAATGCTTTCATCACCCCAAAAGGAAACCCCCTACCCCAGCTCCCAGAAACCACTAATCTACCTTCATTTCCTTGTACTCACTTCTGGTTTCTCGTGAATCAAGCTGTAGGGAAGCAGCGGTCGTTAGTATCACAGACCTTGAGAGAGTTTTGTTCCAAAGATGCTTTTCTCCCTGCCACTCAATAGTGAATGCTATTGACTAAGCACAGAAATAATCAGAGACATCTCAAAGGAGAGTTCCTCCTTGTCATATTAAAAGAGGGTGTATGTGTAAGATGACTGGGAAGGATAAATTTATGAGCACATGGATTATTGCCTTTGCTGAAGTAGACCATTGATTGTCATGGATGGCTGAAGAGTACGTTCTCTGAAAGAGATAAAATAGCAAGGCAATTATTTTCAGAGTTAAACAAAGGCATCTGGCATCATAGAGTCCAAGACTGGGTCTTAAATTCCTTAGCATAATAAAACCCTGATCTTGCTGATAACCTGCGTCTGGCCTTTCATCTGGAAGTAGACCATGATGGTGCAGGAGAGAGCTGCATGGGATGGGAGGAGTAGGAAAGCACCCTGACATCCAGGGTAGGACTGGCACTCACAGCTAGGTCTTGCTCTCCTGTAGAAAATCAGCCATTTCATAAAGCACTAACATCAGATAAGGGCCCTCTGCAACTCCAGTGGATCAAGACAAAGAACAGACCACTCCTATTCTGTCTGAACATGGACATTGTCCAAACCACAAAAATGATCAAGCAAACCCTTACCCTGGCTAATGGGAGTGAATGCTGCCTCTTCACTAATCCCTACTTATCTTGCCTTCATTTCTCTCACCTTCTAGTAAGATTTATTAAGATGCTGGACCAGCAGATGGCATAGTGGTTACGGCACTGGTCTCCCACATGGCCAACCATGTTTTGAGTCCCAGGCCCAGCTGCTTGCAAATCACTCCAGGCATGAGTGTCACTCCAGTGAGTGTGTGCCCAGAACCTGGAGAGGAGAGTGAAGGAGAAAGACTGGCATGGCCATGCCCTTTAGGGGGTGATTTCTCACTTTCTTTGTTTCTCTCTGGCAAGTGCATGTGCCCTATGGCAAAACAAACAAACAAACAAAACAAAACAAAACAACTTAAGTAATTGAATTACCTTTGCTTCCTGACAGTGTCTAATCCAGAATGATGCCGAACTTCCTTGACTACATCAGAATCACTAATTCAAGCCCAAATCCTTCCATCAGTTCTTTCTAACACCTCTGCTGAGATACCCCACAGTTCTCCCTCACCCACAGATGTGGTCCCAGTGGTCTTTGGTTGGAGGATACTGGTGGGGGGATAGTTATGTTCTACAAGGGTGACTTCAGGGACCCTTGAAAGGGCACCTGCCTGAAACTGCTTAGCCTACCAGCCTGCCACAGGCAATATATAAAATTTCATCATGAGAGTGTTCTTACTTTGGGTCAGTGTTTATCAGCTATTAATGGAGAAATGCCCCTAGAGGAGAAATTGCCCTTTAAATACTCTTAAGATATAGATCTCTGATTTTGGGTAACTCATTTTCATATTTAACTAATTCTACATATTTCCTCATATTTAGGATCTCTGATTCTATGATTCATGGCATCTTAAATTCTTTGAAACATGGTGATACTTCTGCAGTTCAATTTCCTCACTTGCAAGTTCTAGTGGTGAATTAAATACCATTTCGCAAATCTCGGTTATTTGTATGTAACATTCACAATTTTTTCTATTTGCATATGCTACCAATATTTATATCATATTTATTCTTTACAAAAATTTACTTTTTTCTTCTTGAGAGATTTTTACCATAGGGCACATGCAATTACTGGAGAGACAGAGATAGAGAGACAGAAAGGGAAAAATCACCCCCCACGGGGAATGGCCACATGGCAATCCCTTCTTTTCCATTCTTCTCTTGGGATTGTTGCACACACATGCTCACACACCTGGCGTGAGTTTCTAGTCACTGGGTCCAGAGCTTGAATCACTATCTGCTACGTGGGAGTCCAGCACCTTAACCACTAATGTCACCTGCTGGCCTCAACAAGTCACTTTTAAAATCTAAGGAAATTTAGGTTTTTTTGTGTGTGTGTGTAATAATGTGAAATCCTGGTAAGATATGCTAACTATAGCTTTTCCTAATACAGCAAACATTGTTTGAATGTGTCCCCCTCAAGTTCATGTGTTGAACCCTTGTGACAGGATTAAGAGGGTTGAAGCCTGATCCAATCGTGGCATTGCATGGTAGGGCCTTTGGGAATGATGACTTAATTAGAGTGGAGCCCCTCTGATTGAGTCCTGGTGGGATTACGGGGAGAGAAAGAGCAGAACAGACACACATGTGTGGATCAATAGCAGTGAGGTGGGGTAGACACAGCTGCTCGGCCCTGCTCTTGCCCTCGTGTAAGAGGGACTCTGTAAGCCCCCAGCAGAGGTGGCCACTAGACCTAGGACCTCCAGACTATGAGCTGAATAAACTTCTTTCTATTCATAAATCACCTAGTTTCAGGTATTTCCCATTCTTAGCCACAAGACGGACTAAAATGAACGTGGGTATATACTAGCATACATACATAACTATACAAACTTGTAAAATGCTTATTCACATTGCCCCTAAAATCACGTCACTCTCCCCCAGTAGTGGCTGTGCCATGACTGGGCCCCTGAAGGAGCCGAGCCCCGGGCATCTCTTAGTTCCTACGCCTGCTGTTTCCATGGTCCTGAGATGCATGGTCTGTCCCTGAACTCAACATCTAAAGGTCAAGGCTGACACAGACAAATAGACATACATACAATGACACATATTTCAAAAACAAAACTAGATCCTGTTAACTATTTACATGGAGTTTAAGTAAAGATAATTGTGTTGGACCTGCTGGAGTTTGAAGTTTAATGATCTTTGTACTGACAAAAAGCTTCAGATCTTTTGACACTTGGAAACATGCAGGATGGATTTCAGATCTGATCTATGATTCAGCTGTTGTTTGTTTGTTTGTTTATTTCATTTGAGACATAAGAAAAACCTCTGTTCTGAGAATGAATGGTCTGAGAAAACCTCTTCCAGGTGAAAAGATGTTAGAAATCGTATGGCCTCGTCCCTTTATTACCACCAGCTTGAAGTCTTCTAAGCCTTTTCTGGTCTGGGCAGGGCTGGTGGACATCAGCCTGGCCTAGGAGCTTGTGAGAAGGTTCCCTGCAGCCCTGTGGAGCTGGGGTCTGCATGTTTGCTGACCGCCAGGGAGCGGTTGGTACCGTACAGCTGGAGAAACGCTGCTCTCAGCAGACCACCCCGCTTAGCCACGGCCGGTCTAAAAGCGGTCCTCTGCCAGCCTATCTCAGGGTGGGCAGCAAGGAAGCCAGAGGTCCCTGAGAGAAGAACACTTCAGATTCTCACGTGCCTCCCTTTCACTGACTTTGAGGAACATCACATTGCATAGAAGACCTGGAAAGTGAAAGTTTATTTTATTTAGGGGGAAATACTAAACATCTGTTTAAACAAACATCAAAACCCCAAACCAGAATTTGTGGTCCTCCACCTGACTGAGGGGGTGAGGCTAAGAATAAGATAAAAATAGCACTCATTTTTTTTTCCTTCTTCCTACCAGGTCTCTCCAGTCTCACACTCCTGCACTCACTGGCCTGGAAACAGCTGTCCCACGTAGTAACATTGCAAGCCTTTGACAGGATAAAGATGCCTATAAAGTAAAAGAGGTATGGGCGAATTCACTTATATGAAAAGCAAATGTCTCCTTTTACATGGAGGAGACATGGGCATTTCTAGAAAGAAACATTGTCACTGGAAAGTTCCTTGGAGAACTCTCATAGTGATCTGACAATCCCTGTTTCATCCTTCTTTCACTCATTTAGTCAATATTCAACCCATGTTTGTTGAATGAATGAGAGAAATTACTTCCCCTCATGGACAATAGTGCAGAAATCCCTCCTTTCCCTCCCGGCCCTGCGTAAACTCTGGATTCTTGGAACTCAAACTGCTGTTGACCATGCTGGCCCCTCCCATCAATTTTTTTATTCAATTGGTTTAATTAGACCTGGCACATCAGGTTTTTAAAAAGTTTCCCAAGTCATCGCCCTGTGGGCCAATGACTGCTTTGAAAGATACATATGAGGGGCTTTCAGAAAATTCATGCAGGGGATGGCCCCCTAGTGCATAATTCAGGTGCAGTGCTCTGGGAGCTGAATCCCACATGGCTGACTCTAGCTCAAATCCTGACTCAGGAGGCTTGAAAGACACTCTAGGCTTGTGTGCATATGTGCCCAAATCTTGATGGGATGGAGAAGTGAAGAAGGGACTGCTGTGTAGCCATGACTCTTGGAGGGTTTCTCGCTCACTCTCTTTTGTCTCTCCTATAAGTGTCTGTGCCCTCTGATAATTCAAACAAGTATGTGTGGAAAAACGAATTGAAGTATGAACTTGTTTGAGTTCAAAAATTTTAAATCCATCCACAGTTTTTCTATAATACCCATTTTTCATGGACTTCTGAGGACCCCATGTATATATTTATGGTATTGTATTAAACTCATCTGTACCTAAGTGAGAGTGGGCAATTTATCGACATCTCCGTGTAGTAATAGATAGAACATCTTTCCTTATGTCTCTTGAGAACGTGGGCAAGGCCTTATATTTCTAGAACCTGTCACAGTAGAGGTGTGCTGAAGACTGATGCTGATGACTGGGACTCTAGGAAGCTGTTCAGAGTCATACCATATTGCCTAGGCCATCTGAAGTGCTTACCCATGTTGCTTTTCTCTCTCTCTCTCTTTCCCCCTTTTTTTTTTGGAGAGGTTTTCCCTATAAGGAGCGTGTGCTCACCAGACAGAGAGAGACAGAGAGACAGAAAGCGAGAAATCACCCCCCGGGGGGATGACCACACCACAATCCCTTCTCCTCCATTCTCCTCTCGGGATCTTGGGCATGCACGCACACACACTCAGCGTAAGTTTCAAGCCACTGGGTCCAGGACGCGAACTGTGGTCGACTATGTGGGAGTCCAGTGACATAGCCATTATGCTAACTGCTGGTCCCATTGCTTTTCTCTTTTTAAAAAAGTTTCTTTGCTCACTCCATGATCAGGAGAGAGAGAAAAAGAAGACGGAGAGAGGGAGAGAGACAGCACCCCCAACAGCGTCTTGATGTTATTATGTTCCACCCCCAGCCTCAGCCAACCCGAGATCATGGCACCCGTAGCTCAGCATGTTCAGGGAGGGCTCCAGATGAGACCCTGAAACCTTTCCACGTGGGCCAGCTGAGCAGAGCACTGGGTTTCATTGCTGTGCCCGGTCTGGCTCCCAGGACGTGTTTCTTCCTTCCTTTCTCTTTCTTTCTTTCTTTTTTCTTTCTCCTTCTTTCTTTCTTCCTTTCTTTCTTTCTTTCTTTCTTTCTTTCTTTCTTTCTTTCTTTCTTTCTTTCTTCTTTCTCTTTCTTGCTTCCTTCCTTTCTTTTTTTTTTTTGGGAGGTTTTTGCTATAGGGTATGTGTGCTTGCCCAAAAAACAGAGACAGAAAGCCAGAAATCACTCTCCAGAGGGAATGGCCACGCTGCAATCCCTTCTCCTCCATTCTCCTCTCGGGATCTTGGGTACGCATGCACACGCACCCGGAGGGAGTTTCAAAAACTGGGTCCAGGACTCTAACTGTGTTTGACTACATGTGAGTCCAGTGACATAGCCATTACGCTAACTGCTGGTCCCCCAGTACATGTTTCTTAAAGTATGTTCAATTAAAAAAGGAATGAGGATGAGGTGCCATAGTACCACATTACTTCTGTGTAACAAGTTAAGGATGGACACCCCACTAGCTCCTGCTGATCCTGTCTCCGTAGGTTACAGTGAGCCACTCTGTCTTAGTCTGTTTTGTGTGGCTATAACAGAACTCCTGAGACTGGGTAATTTATAAAGAACAGAGAATTATTTCTCACAGTTCTGAAAGCTGTTAAGTCAACTTGGGGGGGGGGGCTCACAAGTGGAGAGGAACTTTTGCTGCATCATCCCTGGGCAGAGGGCAGAGGGCAAGAGTGTATGCGAGAGAGACAAGGAAAGGCTGCCTGACTTACTCCGGTGTCAGGGACCCACTCCCACACAATGGCATTTATTCTAATTTGATCTAATTACTTCTTAAAGGTCCAACCTCTCAACACTGTTGCACTGGAAATTAAGTTTCGAGCACCTAAAATTGGGGGGATACGTTGAAACCTCAGCACACTCATTACCCATCTCCTCAGCAGCAAATGACCAGCTTGGATCCTTGGCTACAGATGGACTAGAGAGCCTTGAGCCCATCGCTGTGGCAGCTGTGGGGGTCCTTGGACCCTCCCCTGCTTCATTCAGGGATCCTCGCTGCCAGGGTTAGAAGGGAAATTAGACACAGCGTATGTTCCATGGGAAAAGAATGAATTCCATGGACGTCCACCAGGGACTGAATTCTGCTGTGAGAGTAACTGCTCCTTATTTTCCTACAGTCAGACGTTTCCCTTTCTAAGATGTCTGCCCTCTCTGGTATGACCGCCTACGGTGGGGCTAAGCTCTCAGGCCCTGAGCAGGAGTCCTGTGATCAATGGATATGAGGCGCTGAGCAGGAGTCCTATGGTCAATGGATATGAGGCGTGCGTACACAGTACCTGTGTCTGTAAGTCTAAATTGTATTTAAATGTTACCATCTATAAAAGCAGTCTTTGAACAATTTGCGAGATCAGAATTTACTGACCATAGCTTGCTGTTCGGGTACGTAGATACAAGATGTATTACACTAGGTTCTTACCGTGCCAGCACTTTTTTGTTAGAAGGCATGTGCACTCCATGAAGACAGAGACCGGAGTGGGGAGTGAGAAAGCACCTCCCCACAGGGGATGGCCACACTGCAATCCCTTTCCCTCCACTCCTCTCTCAGGATTCTGGGCACACATGCCCTTACATGTCCAGCATAATTTTCAAACCACCAGTCTAGGACTCAAACCGCACAGTCGACCATGTGGGATCCAACCACCATACCCCCTAAGCCATCTGCTGGCCCCAGTGCAGGCATTTATGACAGAGATTTGACTATACTGGGAATCAGCTTGTTTTATGAACTCTAAAATGCTATCAGAGATGCGCTCTGAGATAGCCAGCTTCTTTGGTGGATGTTGGCCTCTCTCTTTACTACCAACATGATAAAATGTCGCCATTAGCTGACATTCATCTGTGTACCTGGTGTGCAAGGCCCTATGCAGGGGATTCCAGGATGCCACCTGCTGCAGTATCTGTCATTGCAAATGTCATTAGAGTTCTCATGTGCCTCGCTCGGGAAGACACCAGCTCAAACAGGAGCATCCGCTATTTCTTAGAGTGATATATAAAGAGCAACCCCTGGGGATACAGAAAAGGGGGGAGGAAGTTTGTCAGAATTCTGGGGCTACAGCTACACACAGACCTGTTCTATGATGCCATTTGGGATTGAGGACATTGGTAGGAAGGACGTTCGCTTCTGTATAATGGCGTATTTGTAGGAAAAGGATTTCACAAATTAAACAACCTCCTCCTAACTTGGCTCATCTCTCACTAATGCTCTTATTCAAAGCTTTGCTTTGTGATCTGTTTTTTTTTTTTTTTAATTTACTTTGACTGAAAGAGACAGAGAAAGAGAGGAGAGAGAGAGAGAGAGAGACCCCCAAAAAGATCTATCCCCAGCCTTGGCCAGTCTAGATCATGGGCTTGCGTGTACCACACACCTAGTATGCACAGGGAGGCCCCCGGGTGAGGACTTTTTACTCTCCCATGTGGGCCCAACCTCACGGAACTTTGAATTACCATCACACTAGCACTGGCCCTGCTTTGTGATCCGGATTACCTTTTAGAAATGCACCTGATATCTAAATAGGAGGTCGGGATAGGATATCTAAAAATAAAGGTGCGTCTATATTATACAATATGTAACAATACATAGATTTAGGGGTCAGCAGGTGGTGTGGAGTTTAAGATGGCTGGCCCCCACATGGCTGACTGTGCGGTTCAAGTCCCAGACCTTGAGGCTTGAAAACCATGCCAGGAGCATGTGCATGCATGCCCAAAACCCTGAGAGGAGAATGGAAGAGAAGGGACCGCCCTGTGGCCATTCCCCGGGGAATGATTCTCACTTTCTCTCGCTCTCCTCTCTTTTTCTCTGGTGAGTGCACATGCCCTATAGCAAAGTAAACAAACAAACAACATAGTTCCAAACATCTCATTCTTTTTTTAAACTTTTTATTATCATAGGTCACTTACCCCATTTCACTCACAACCAAATTGTCTCTTTATCAATTTATCTTCCATCCCGTTTCCTTCCTTCTTAGTAATTTTCAATAGCCTTTCTCTTACTGTTTCAGCATTCTCAAAACTTTCAACCACCCACATATTAAAGCAACTCTTTCCTTTTATTGCTATTTAATTGTCAGGAAATAATTATGATGAAGAAAATTACATGTAATCCCAACCATGTTCCTGACACAAATTTTTTCTGGAGTTTTGTGTATAGAAGATTGACTACATGTTGTTTGCTACATTTGTTTTCCTTTCACATTTCTCAATTTCTTTCTTTTTTCTAAAAGGAAACAATTATAATGTGCAGGAATGTGTCTGAGAATTCGAGTTGGGGACGTTATAGCTTGTTAGAGCTGCTGTAAGAAAGTAGCGTGACTAGGCCAGCTCGTACCAGGGAAATGCACTGTTTCACAGTGACAGAGGCTAGACGGCCAAGGCCAAGGCGTCGGCAGGGCTGGTTTCTTCTAAGGGCAGGAGGAAGAACCTGCCCTATGCCACTCCCTTGGCTCCTGGTGATCAGGATGTCTTTGGCTGTTTCTTGGCATGTAGGAGCACCACCCTGACCTCTGCCTTTATCTTCCCACGATGCCCACCCTGTGTGCGTCCGTCCCCAGACGTGCTCTTTTTATAAGGATATTAGCCATATTGGATACCCACTCGCGTCACCTCATTTTAACGTAATTGTGTGTAAAGACCCTATTGCCTAATGTTGGGTTGTTAGAAAAGTCATGACACATTTTTGAAATAAAAAAACTAGAAAAAAATACATCATGACTTTTCCAACAACCCAGTAAGATTACAATTCGAGGTACTGGCAGTTAGGACTTTAAGTCTGGGGGAGACACTCTCAACCCATATCAGCAAGTGACATTTTCAGGGTCTCATGGCTGCACAGAGCCATGTCTCGCTTCCCCACAGTTGGCATGACTAGACAATGGGCAGGTCCTCCCGCTTTCACTCCACCTTTTGACCGTGTGACACTGGCCCCACTTGGTATTATCAGCCTCCCGAGGAAACGGCCATTGCTAGGGAGCGAGCTATCTGCTATCGGTGACTTGGTTTCAAAGAACCTGCCCATCATCTCTATGGGGGAACAAAACCCCGCTCATACTCTCCACATCTTCGCTCCTGCCTCTTGTCCCTCCCCACTCCCCACCTCTTTTCCCAAGCTGTCCCCCTGTTTTGAAATAAAAAAACTAGAAAAAAATACATCATGACTTTTCCAACAACCCAGTAAGATTACAATTCGAGGTACTGGCAGTTAGGACTTTAAGTCTGGGGGAGACACTCTCAACCCATATCAGCAAGTGACATTTTCAGGGTCTCATGGCTGCACAGAGCCATGTCTCGCTTCCCCACAGTTGGCATGACTAGACAATGGGCAGGTCCTCCCGCTTTCACTCCACCTTTTGACCGTGTGACACTGGCCCCACTTGGTATTATCAGCCTCCCGAGGAAACGGCCATTGCTAGGGAGCGAGCTATCTGCTATCGGTGACTTGGTTTCAAAGAACCTGCCCATCATCTCTATGGGGGAACAAAACCCCGCTCATACTCTCCACATCTTCGCTCCTGCCTCTTGTCCCTCCCCACTCCCCACCTCTTTTCCCAAGCTGTCCCCCTGTTTGACATTTTCTCCTGACCCTCCACAGAAGTCACTCCAGCTTAGGTCACTACCTGCTGCTTTGCAGAAGCCAAAGCAGCAGTATATCTGGGTCTGTTTCTCTAATAGCTGGATCGGGGCGGCCTGCTGAGAGCCCTACCTCCCTCTCAGCAGGCTCCATTGAGGAAGACAAGTCGCTGACCCAGAGGTGAGGACAGTTCGGTGGGAGGAACTGCCAATGCCACACCTAGGGGGAAATGACTTGAAATGAAGCAGAAAACAAACCCAAAGAGTCCACGTAGCCATCCAGAAAACTCTGCTGGAGGTCTGGGTTCATTTTGCCAGCCCGCCCAGCCCACCCTGTGCCTTGCTGGCTCTTTTCTGCAGAGAGCACACCCCTCAGCCGTCTCTCAGCTGAAGGGAACGAAGCTGCAAAGTTGAGAGGTGTGTCAGGAGGTGGCCCTTGGGATTTTTTAACCTCCAGCACTTAGTTCACAACTAAACCATTTGCAGTCACTGTTTTCTCCTGATGCCTTGACGTCATCCAAAATGGAGGGTAGGTTTGCCTCAGGAAAGCCGCTGTAGGTAACTGAGTTCCCACGACTCATCCTTTGCTTACTTCTTGTGCTGTAGGAGGCTCACCCCATTTCACCTGCAAGCAGACTGCCTCTGTATCAATTTATCTTGCACCCTACTTCTTTGCTCCTTCCTTTTGCAATTTTTAATAGCTTTTCTCTTACTGGCCCCGCATCTCCTAAATTTTCTTTTTTTAAAATTTTCTTTTATTTATTTTTTTTTTTAGAGGTTTTTGCTATAGGGTGCGTGCGCTCACTGAAC
>NW_006160061.1:5887741-5894795 GCF_000334495.1 Tupaia belangeri chinensis
CTGGGCCCGGGACTCGAACTGCAATGGACTACATGGGAGTCCAGTGACATAGCCATTACACTAACTGCTGATCCCACATCTCCTAAATTTTCAACCACCCATATATCAAACTGCTCTTTCCCTCTCGATATTTAAATGCCCAGAGTTAATGATGAGACTGGAAAGAATTTATTGTAAGCCATCTTTCAAATGTCTGGGTGCCAGACTTTCCAAAGGGTGATTACAAGAGGAATCGAAGAACTCCTAGTACATGTATCGATTTAGGTTTCCTGCCCAAGGGGCCTCAGTCAGCACCCCTGTCCAATGGCTTCCAGAGTGTTCTATAACAGAATCCTGCACAGTATCACAGAGGACCAAAGGATCACTGGACGTCAAGGAAAGTGTGCTGTGGGTGCAGAGGAACGGGGTCCCCTGAGTCTACTGCACCCCCCCCACCCCAGGAAATTGCCGGCCTCACTGAGTAATGGAGTGGCTCGCAGCTGGGTACCAGCCTAGAAGGCTACCGCGCTCCAGGCTGTGGTGTGCACCTGACACAATGGCCATTACTACGCTGCGTCCCCAGTGGGTAGAATTTGAGTCCAGGATCCAAGGGGAGGAGGTGGGCAAAGCAGGCCTGTGCTTCCACTCCTAGGGATCCACTTGGGAAATGTGTGCCTGTGGCTCCTGTGGATCCCAGTTCCCAGGGAGAGAAACTCCCACCAGGAGCCGCAGCAGTTCTGGTCAGCGCTCAGCTACAGCTGCCGCTTGTTCCCTCTGGGGTCCTTGAGCGAAGAGACCAGCAGGTGAGAAGGTGTTCTTGCTGATCAGCAGGAGGACAGCTGTCACCTACAGGCAGAGGGTTATGTTTGCCATCCTCAGGTGACCCACTGCGTGTCTCTGGGTAGTCTCTGGGTAGTCCCTGCCCAATTGTGATGGTGAATCAACAGGGGCAGTGACTCTGGCCTGAGCTGGGCATGGCAACCATAGACCCAGAAACCTCCAGGGGGAAGATCCTGATTCCTCCCGAAAGATGGCCACCTAGACTCCTTCACTAAGGCTGAGGAGACTCCGGAGTAGTGATGCATGGGACCGGCTGGTGAAGCAGAGGTAAAACGAGACACTCTGAAGCAGACCCACCTGGAGGGTTACTGGTTTGCATCTGGAGACTGCTTGAGTGCACCAGGCACGAGCATGCCTGGGACCTGGGGCTGGGTAGGGCTGGGGTGGATCACGGCATCAAGACCCAGTTGGGAGTGCTGAATATTTCTCTCTTATGTAATGAAGAAATAGACTTAAAAAGACAGCATCAGCTGTGTATAGGCCAGCTGTAGCACCAGGGACCATAATTTGTGTAACAAGTTTTTTATTTTCAGTTTATCCAGGGACCTGGGAGTTCCAGGAGCACATGTTTCCCATGAGATGCACTTTTGACACTGAAAAGCAGACTGGAATGGCTCGGTGGGTGGACAGTAGTGCACGCCATGATGTGTGGCCCGGGACCCCTCTGCAGGACCAAGGGGTCATTCCTCCAGCTGACAGAGGAACATGGCTCCCTGGTGCTCACTCAGTCGAGTCTGCCCTAAGAACTGCCCTTGACTGAAAGGAGCCACCTCACCCGAGCTATGCCCCTTGCAAGGTCGGCTGGGATCTAGTCAATGTCAGAGTTCAAAGACCTGGGCCCCATTGAATCAGTCAGAGACACCCCTGGAAGCCATCCCATCTCTGGAGCTGAGGCCTCTGCTTGGCTGCGCTGCAGTTCCACCTCTCTTCTGTTTCCTTCCTCTCCCCAGTGACGTCCTGAGAGCTCACGCCAATGACCCCAGCCCATTGGATACACCTCTCCATCTCAGTCCATTTCCAGAAAACCCGAAGTTCAAGGGCGATGAAGGGCATCTCAGAAGCTGAATTCAGTTCCCCTGCGTCTTTGGAGATACCAGCAACCTTGTATCCTTGAGAGGCAAAAGGGACACTGAGCAGGAGGTGAATGTGGGGAAAATCTCAGGAACAGCACCTCACTTTTCTGGCCGGCAGTGAGCTCCTTAGGGCAACCGCAGTAGCAGGGAAGCCGGTATTCTACAGGCTCAGGCATTGCCTGCTCTCTTACCTCAGGGCTCTCTCCAAGCCCCAAGACAGAGGCCCTTCTCATTGCTCCTTTGCACCACTTTTTTTTTTTTTTTGAGAGGTTTTTGCTATAGGGCATGTGCGCTCGCCAGACAGACAGAGAGAGACATAGAGACAGAAAGCGAGAAATCACCCCCCTGAGGGGATGGTCACACCGCAATCCCTTCTCCTCCATTCTCCTCTCGGGATCTTGGGCACGCACACACATGCGCCCAGCGTGAGTTCTAAGTCACCGGGTCCGGGACACGAACCGCGGTCGACTACGTGGGAGTCCAGCAACATAGCCATTACACTAACTGCTGGTTCCCTGCACCACTTTTTAAAGTTTATTTATTGGGGCAGGCAGGGGGCATGGTGGTTAAGAGCACTGGGCCTTAACCACAGGGCTGACCTTGGTTCAAGTCCCGGACCTGGTGGCTTGCTTTCTCATTCTCCCCGACCCCCACGCTGTCCCTCTCTGATCAAATAAATAAATAAAGTTAAATAAAATAATTCTTTTTTAAAAAAGTGTATTTATTGATACCATACAAGAAAGTACACACTACCGACAGCATCTTCATGTTGTAATCCACCCACAACCTCAGCAGGTCCCCGATCATGGTCATGGGCAAGCTTGGTGTACTCAGAAACCTTTTAAGTCTCGAACCCAGAACCATCCCATGTAAGGTCAGCCTTGCAGCGCTTCTACAGCTGCACTGCCACCTGGCCCCCGTGCTGATTTTGATTCTGCCTTTCGTAGCACCTTTGTCTCTTGATAAACAAACTGCCAAAAAACTAACAATGGCCGGGAAAGAAAACAAACGTGCTCCACACCCGCTGCTCCTGGATGTCCTCAAAGAGAAACTAGGAGAGATTTCTGAGGCAGGACGTGGCTTAACATCTTTCTGTTAAAACATATTTTTAGCAGACTACAGGAAAAGGTAGCTTTATCCTAAAGGAAGCTTGGTCAACCTCAAAACTATTTTCTCACGTTTCAATTCTCTTTACCTCCTTTAATATGTCCTAATCAAACTCTAGGGGTTGGTCACCAAAAAGGACAGATGAGACAAAGTCAGCGAGACCAGGAAGGGGTCATTCATATCAGATGCTGTCCCCTGGCTGTCCTCAGGCCCAGCACAAGGTGAGAATCTCTGCATGTTTTAGCAGACTCTTCAGGGTCATGAATGACGAGTGTAGACATGCCAGCACTTGAACGTCAGAAGTGGAGAAGGGGAATGAGGAATAAAAAGGAGAAGGAAGGATGGCAGCTGCTTCTCCCCCACCCTCCAGCAATCCTCCCAAGGGACATGCAGGGAATAGGCCCCCCAGCACTTGGGTCAAAGACACTGCGCAGCCTCCTTCCTCCAGCCAAGGCCTTCTCTGGAGCTCTCAGCCTCTAGGCCCGGGAACAAGGCACGAGACTGCCCTGGGTTCCCGCCTGTGCCCTCACCCTCAGCCTGGTGCTGCCCAAGAAGAAATTAGAGCACTGTCGGTCAGACTGTGCTCAGAGGAGGGGACCAGAGCGTTTGTGTCAGCGTTTCCCGGGCTGCCTATCGCGTACGCAGGACTGACTTGTAGGACTGAAGCTACTGGGTCCCCTGAGACTCTTCAGGTCACTGAAGGGCCAGTGGATCACAGCATGCATGGAGGCAGTGACGCACTGGCCGCAGGGTCAATGCGCATTATAATAAATGCCTCTCCCACTGGCTACAGAGGCGCAGCTATGCAGGCAGCTTTGCGGCTCCATCAGGTCGCAGGAACTCGCAGGAGCAGAGGCAGCCCTGCACCATTCCCTGGTCTCTTCCACCGTCAAGAGGGTTCCTGCCCTGGCCCTCTTTCCTCCCTGTCCTCACTCCCTGATTCCTTTTCCAGGAGCTGAGGTGGCGTTTCTAGAAGGCCCGGGAGCCCCCTTTGATCAAGCAGCCCGCGGAAGTGCTACATTGCTCCTGTGAGCATCCACCAGTCGGAGGTAGCGAGGCGGAGTAACCTGCTACCTGCCATCGCAGTGAGCAGAGTGGCATGTGGTCAAGATGATACGTTCCTACCGCATGCCACTGTCACTGGCGGTCTTCCAGGTCTGGGCAGTGTTGGCCCCATGGAGGACATTTGCTATGACCATGCATAGGGCTCTTGTTTTATTTTCATTTAGAAACTGGGTTTTTTTTTTTTTCGGGGGGGGGTATAGGTTACATATGATTGTGGGAGAAAGAGACAGAAAGTGAGAAGTCACCCCTGGGAGCTGGGGGCAGGTGGTGACTTCTCACTTTCTGTCTCTTTCTCCCACAATCACATGCAACCTATGGCCACATGCAATCCCTTCTCCTCCTTTCTCCTCTCAGAATTTTGGGCAGTATGCACACGTGCCTGGACAGAGTTTCAAGCCACTGGGTCCTGTACTCAAAGGGTTGTAGGCCATAGGGGGAGTCCAGTGATGGAATCACTATGCCATCTGCTGGTGCCTCATTTAGAAACTTTTTTTTAAATTAAATCACCTCCAGAGAGATAGCTATAGGGCAGGTGCACTCGCTGGAGAGAGAAAGACAGAAAGTGAGAAATCACCTTCCTAGAGGGGATGGTCATGCTGTAATTCCTTCTCTCCAATCTTCTCTTGGGATTTTGGGCATGCCAGCCATGCACCAGGCATGAGTTTTATTTATTTCTAATTTTTGTTTATTTTAGAATTATTTATTTTTATCTTTCTTTCTTTCTTATTTTAATTTGACCAGAGTGAGAGAGAAAGAGAGAGAGAAAGTGAGAAAGCAAGCTGCCAGGTCCGAAACTTGAACCATGGTTGGCCATATGGGATTCCAGTGCCTTTAACCACCACGCCACCTGTCGGCCCCCAGGCATGCTTTTTAAGCCGCTGGGTCTGGGACTCAAACTGCAGCCAACTAGGTAAGAGTCCAGCGATGTGAACATTATACCATCTGCTGGTCCCCATCTAGAAACTTTGAGACATGCCCGCACACAGGCTTGGGGAGCCTTTGGACTTAATAGAGGCTGGGAGGCTCGTGGTCTGCCACAGCACAGGTCTGTTTCTCGAACATTTCGCTGTGCCTTTACCTCATTTGTCATGGCCTTCCATTAGAAGCTGCTCACGTAGGCCGGTTCTGCAGGTCCGGCAGTCCCTTTCTGGCTTGTGGTTTTGGCCAGCTGCCTGCAGGACAGACGGAACCAGACAGGCACTGTAGTAGCATGAGAAGGTAACTACCTGCAATTAGGCCGTTTCCAGGAAAACAGCCTCACCTGGACCCATTTCTGAGTACTAGGCTCTTAGGGTAGAAAGATGGCCAAGAAGGGGCCAGCCATCGTAGTGCAGTGGTAACAAAAGGCTCTGTGATGCTGAGGACATGTGGGAAAGTCCTGGGTTCAGACCCTAGGGTCTCCCCATACAAGTCACATGCTCATAATACAACCCGGCTGGGGTCGGGGGGCAGGATCACAGCATGGAGGTTCTTTGGGGGTGGCTGTCTCTCTCTTTCTGTCTCCCTCTCTCTTAGAAGAAAGAAACAAACTAAGAGGGAGAGAGAGGTGGCCGAGAACGCATGATTCCTAAGTCCTGCTACGGAGGCGTGGCTCATGTAAGTGCACGGAAACAGCATGGAGGAAGAAACACATGCTTCTTTTGTTTAAATTCTCTATTCTTAGTTTTTTTCCCTTTAAAGGAGAGGTGGTTAGGAAAGCCCATAAAAACCACGTCAAGTGGGGTGCTAAACTGCAGCCCACATAACAGTCGCAGGACTCACCCGTGCAGATACGGCAGTGTGGGCCCCGGTGCCAGATCCAGGTCGAATTCTGCGTCTGCTCCTTTCAAGTTGTGGGGCCTTGAGTCAGTGACTAAGGCTCTTGGGTTGTGGCTTGCTCCTCTCTGCAGGGGAACACACGTCCCTGCCTTGCAGACTTGTTACGAGGCTTGACTATCACAGGGTAAGCCCTTAGCACAGTCCCTGGGACGTATTAAGCACTTGTTTAGCTCATAGACAATTTAAAAATAACTGCTTTTGTATGTCCTGTGGTGAATCTTCTCATCTTGCCCAGCAGATACAAATGTGGAGGAGGGGGGACCCAAGAGATGGGGAGAAAAGAGGAGAGAAAAAGAGAACGTGGTTGAAAGGGTGAAGGGACGAGAAGCGGGCAGCCAGTTCCTGGGGTGGGGGGGGGTCTCCTCGTGCCTCCATGCCTCTCCATGCCAAGGGGGAGCCTCTCTCCCAGAGAATAACCCAGTTCTCTGCTTCAGAAAGCTGCATTGCAGCGTCTCACAGAAACCTAAGAAGAACACTGAGAGGATTTCTGAGAAAGACCACAACTGGGAGGATCCACACCCCAGAGAGTCACATGTCGGCCAGGAAATGAATAGTTTCAACAGTTTGGGGAGACATGAATGGCGCCAACAAAGCCAGTCCACACACGTAACATTATGTGTGCCATTATATGTTCTACAGAGTTCTCTGTGGATGAGAAAAGGTGAAAATGAAGATAACTTAGCCAGCGCTGCATGTGTTCTCGGCAGTGCCGGAGAAGGAGGGGAGCGCTGTTCTTCCAGTTGTGTTCTATGTGGCTGGTTCCTTGGCATCCCTTGGTGTGCATGCTACCAATGCATTTCCAGGTGGATAAGCAGGGAGCGGACAGACATACCAAGCAGGGGGAAATGTGTCAAAAGGCCCAGAGATGAGGAACAGCATGGTTAATACAGAATGCCTAGCGACAGGACATTACCTGGGCGCAAAGTACAGGGGACAGAGCTGAGACTGGTAAGCCAGGGCTCTTTCAAACCTGGGCGCTTGAACTCTTCTTTTTTTTATTCTTTTTTATTTATTTTTTAGGTTTATTTTTATTTCTTAGAGGGATAGTGGGAGAGAGAGAAAGAGAAAGACAGAGACAGATGTTCCCAACTGGGCCTTCTTTTTTTTAAAAAAAAAAGAATTATTTTATTTAACTTTATTTGTTTTAATTTGACTAGAGAAAGGGAGAGGGA
>NW_006160061.1:5894854-5912611 GCF_000334495.1 Tupaia belangeri chinensis
GGAAAGAGAGAGAGAGAGAAAGCAAGCAGCCAGGTCCAGGACTCAAACCATGGTTGGCTATGTGGAAGTCCAGAACCCTTAACCATCATGCCACCTGCTGGCCCCCCAATTGGTTCTTTAACACCACAATCCGCCCACAGCCTCAGTCAGTCCAGAGCGAGGGCATGCACACACGTGGTGTGCCATGCACTGGGACACCTCCAGATGCAGACTCAGGACCTTCCTATGTGGGTTCCTGCAGCACAGAGCATTGGGTTCCCACCGCGCCACTGCCACCAGCCCTCGAACTTCCTCCTTCTAAGCTGGGAGAAATCACTAAATGGCGTCAAGGAGGCAATACCGTTTAGAAATGGCAGAGAACGGTCGTGGAGGGACTACAGTTAGAGAGTACAGAAATAGCAGGGACTTGCTACGATACTTCAAGGGGAACGAATGAAGGCCTGAGCTAAGCTGGAAGCCAGGGTGTGGGGGCAATTCACCTTTCAGAAGCAAAAGCAGCAGAACCTGGGGACTTAACAGGAGGAGGGATGGCTCCCTGGTTTCTGGTTTAGGAAGTCAGAGTGGATGGTGGTGATTCAAGGAACAGAGTTCGTGCAAGTGGGGAACATAACTTCCTTTTTGGGCGCAGAATGAAGATAAGGGGCTGAGCGCGTAGGGGAATGAGTATTTGTGAGTGTTGGGAGAGGAGTCAAAGCAGGCTCTTCCCAAAGCTAAATGGAAGAGCCGTTTAGCTGATCTGCTATTTCCTGTTGCCACCTCTCCTCCTCTTCAGGGTGGGAATATTTAAAGACTCTCCAAAGGCAGAACAAATTACTACCAAGGCTTCCTTCGTGATTTCTGTGAGGCGTTAAGAACCGTATCTATATTGCCTCATCTGATCTGCACAATGGTCCTATAAAATGAATATTATCATTTCTAGTTCACAGATGAGCAAATTGAGATCGGAGGGATTAGGTAATGTGCTAAAAGCCTCACAGAGCTGATACCTCTTTATGAGAATGAAGACAATTTCAGGGAAGGAAAAGAACTTTACGTTGTAAACATTTCTGGTTGGGGGAAGGTGGGGTGACAAGAAAGTGGATAAATAAATGCACGTTGGTAGTCGTGTTAACACTTTATACTTACTGTGTGTTTATGCTTTCATAACATGGTCACATTCCTTATCGTAGGTTTCCCTCCACACAGCTCCATAAGGCAGCATATGGGAAGACGCTGGATAGCGCCCCCCTCAATCAGTCAGTGGACATTGGTTAGACATGGCGGTGAGGAAGCATGCCTGCAGGAAGTGTGCTTTGCGGTCGTGCTTACGGGTCTTCAGTTAGTGAGAGCCACTGTAGGGGATGCCACGCAAAGGCACGTGTGCCAGGTGCTAAGTGACAGCTCTACGTCATTAGTCTTCCAACTGTGCTCCATGGAAACGCCAGACCCTATTGACCACAGCCATGGCTCTCAAAAAGGTGGGATGGTTTTGCCCTCTAGGGGAAACCGGGCAGTGTCTGGAGACTCCAGTGTCTGCTCTGGAGTGTGTGTGTGTCTGCACTGCTGGCCTCTGGAAGGTGACAGGCAGGGAAGTGACCGGCATCCTGTGACACACAGGACGAACCCTCCAAGGATTATCTAGCCCCAAAAGGTGACAGTGGGGAGGCTGAGAAAACTGCTCTAGGCTAATGCAGTCACTTGACCTGAATTTCACTTTTAAAATCTTTTAAAATTACACTTTATTTAAAAATAGTTCTAGGGAACCAGCAGTTAGCGTAATGGCTATGTCGCTGGACTCCCACGTAGTCGACCGCGGTTCGCGTCCCGGACCCGGTGGCTTAAAACTCACGCCGGGTGCGTGTGCGTGCGTGCCCAAGATCCCGAGAGAATGGAGGAGAAGGGATTGCGGCGTGACCATCCCCCCTGGGGGGTGATTTCTCGCTTTCTGTCTCTATGTCTCTCTCTGTCTGTCTGGCGAGCGCACGCGCCCTACAGTGAAAATCTCTCCAAAAAAAAAAAAAAGTTCTAAAAAACAGATATGCCAAAGTTATTACATACTAAATTTTAACACATTGGACTCACCTAAGGGCTAAATTGTGCTGCCACTTTAAATGACTTTGTGAAGAAGTTAAACTAAATCTTCCTGGCATGGTGAATATAAAGAACAGTTTTGGTTGAGATTATTCACTCTAAATATCCTAAAATTTCCAAGTGAGTCATTATTTTAAAAAGAAATGAACCATTTCCAATTTTTTATTTGTCTCTATCAAGGTTTTCTTAATAAAATATAGAAATAAATTTGGAAGTGGATATGATACTGTAGTCTCCTACAACACTCAATTTCATATTTTTTGTTACTTAACGGCTTAACTGATTGACTTTATAGGTAAATGTTATTAAGTTGAAATGCATAAACTTGTGGTCAGTACAGCGAAGACACTGTACTCCACAGGCTGGGACTACGTGGGAGGCCCAGGTCCAATTCTAGGTCTAACTTAAAGGTTGGGTGCGGGGGCATGCCCCTGTAATCCCAGAGCCTAGGGGAGGCTGAGGAGGGAGGATTGTGACATGGTGCAACTCTGTCTTAAGAAAATAAGTGCAGGACCAGCAAGCAGGTGGTTCAGAGGTTCAAGTAGCTGGATCTTCTCTGGCCCAACTGTGTGGTTTGAGTTCTGGACCCAACAGCTTAAAAAACATGCTGGATGCAGGTGTGTGCATGCTCAAAAGCCCAAGAAAACGAATGGAAAAGAACGGATTGTGGTGTAGCCATCTTCCTGGGGGTGATTTCTTACTCTCTCTCTCTTTCTTTCTCTGTCTCTCTCTCTGGTGAGTGCACATGCCTTATAAGCAAAACTAAAAACTAAATAAATGAACGTTTAAAAATAAAATAAATATGAATGAATGGAATATTATTGATAGTTTCCTCTGGAAGGAAACAAAAATACCTGTGCCACTAAGACAAAGGCCTATGCCCTGGCTCAGAGCCGAAGGCCTGTAGCCTGCTCCTCCTTTGACAAGCAGCACCAGCATTGTCGAGGGCTTGGTACGGATGCAGAGCCCCAGACCCCAGCCAGACTTCCAGAAGCAGAATTTGGGTTCAGTGAGACGGCACATGAAGTGCTGGTCTATAGGGCTTCACAAGAGAGAATGCAAGTAGGGACAGTAGGAACAGGGACTGCAGGCAAAGTGGGATTTCTGCAGGGCATGGCTCCAGCTGCCTGGAAGAGGGCAGTCCAGGTGAGGAAAGCGGCAATTTGAAGGGGCTGGGAATAGACAGCCCTGGCCAGACAGAGGGTTCTGGCAGCAGAACCCTTAGGAACAGTTTAAAAAATTGGGAGGCGAGAAGGAGCTGGTGCTGAGAGCTGCTTCTCGGGGCTGCTTCAGGCAGGCCAGGCTGCGCCTTACCTTGTGGACAGAGCAGTCGCCTCCACCAAATTCCAGGCCAGGATTGCCCACCACTTAGCCACCATGAATCAATTACTCCTGCAATCGCCCCAAGTCGTTGGGGCTCATTATCTCCAATTTCTAGATGGGGAGCCAACCACTTCCGAAGCTGTAATTACTGAAGGTCAGAGGGCACCTGAGGCAGGAAGTCTGGTCTGTAACAGCACATTCTTGGGCCTCCCAGCTTCTCCCTCCCAGGGAGCACAGAGGAGCTCTCTCAGATGCTGGGAGTCCTTCCAGGGCTTTGGGGGTTCCTAGAGATCCCAGCAAGGAAAAGGGGCTATTGTCTCTTCCCTTGGGCCAGGCTCTGGGAAAGAACATGCCTCTAACCTCAGGTGGGGGAGAGGCAGCTGCTGAGAGGGTTTGCTGGAGAGAGACTGGGGCAGGTGGCCATGGGAGTAGTGGGGTGCTAGAGAGGACGGGAGAGGAGGCAGCTACACAGGGGAAGTGGGTGTCCCAGAAAGAAGGTGGGCCTGTCATGGCTATCTAGTCTGGCAGGAGAAGACTTCAGTTGGGTAAAGAAACCATCTAGTTTTCTTATGAATGGAAATGGGCCTAACCAGACCCTGTGTGTCCAGTGAGTTTTCTGCAGCCCATTTAGAAGCCCTGGGAAGCAGGCTCTGAGCATGGCTGGTGACCTGAAGCCTCAGCTCTGATTAGGGCTGTAGACCAGCCCTCATGTCACTAGGACTTGCGTAGGGTCAGTTTTTTCTTGACCTCTTGAGTGGGCCAGGGAGATCTCTAAGCTCAGGCAAAGGACTTGGCTCTAGAAGAGTCAGGGACAGCAGCTATATCCCTTCAGGCTACCCTCGGCCACCACATCCTGAAGGAGATGCCTCAAGGCTGGGGCATCCTCCTTGCTCAGGTCTGCCCAGAGCACACCCTGCTGCCCAGTTGGGGCCCTTTACCTCTGCCTTGAGGCTGATTCATCAACTCCTAGAGGTCCAGGTTTCTGGGCCAGTCGAGGCTCTGCCTCTTCCCACGCTGCCCTTTGATTCCTGGTTAATGACTCCCAGCTGTGCAGGGCCCAGAGTTTGTTCAGAGTTCCTGTGAAGAAAAGGCTCTGAAATCTGAGCCCTCTACAACAGGAGGACACCTTTGGGAAGAGAGCCCAGGCAGAGCAGCACTGGCCTGGGGCATCCCCACAAGGGTGGAAGAGAAAGGCCTTGGTTGCCTGGGGGAGACCAGGAAAGCCACCCCTACCTCTTGGCCAGGCCTCAGGCATAAGACCTGCCACCGTGTTCAGGAAATAATCTTTAGGGCAGGTATCAGAGTAAGGAGTGTAGGACTTCTCCAGGGCAGAGAAGTTTCTTGCTTCTCTCCTAAGTTCCTGAAACCTACTCTTCTGGGACATGAAAAAGCTTCGTGCGAACATCCGAGCAAGGGGTAGCATTAGGCTGAGAACATCTCAATCGAAGACGTACCTTTGGGACCTTCTACAAGTACGACTACCAAGGCAGGGATGGAGGAGGTGGCGATGGCCGACAGAGGGGTAAAGATGAACAGGGAGGCACTAAGGGTGCCACAGGTGGGGGTGCTCCAAAATCTCCGGGGGAGTCCATCAGGGGGATGAGGGGCAGAATGGAGAAAGGAAGACAGTGAAGTTCAAATCTGATGGCTTAGCTGGTGCACCGGGTACCTGTTCTTGGCTCTGTTGGAGAAGAAGCCCCCCACCCATGTTCCCATCACCCTGGGTGGGCTGGACTGGATGCAGGCTGCTCAGCCAGGCATCCAGCAGCACCTGTGGGGAGGCTGAAGCCTGCCCGCGCTAAGTGTCTGGGCTACGGTGGGCCCAGACAAGTGTGGCAGAGCCAGATGATGGGCACAGTCAGCCTTTTGTATCCACAGGATCCATAGCCACAAATCTGGCCAATTGTAAATCTAAAATATTTTTAAAAGACAAAGTAAAAAACTTGTATAAAAAGTAACAACACAACAACAAAAAACAATAAAACCCAATGTAACATAACAGCTATTTACATAATATTTCCATTGTATTAGGTATTATTCTAAGTAACCTAGAATTGATTTTAAGTATACAGGAGGATGCACAACGCTTACATGCAAGCACAGCACTTTTATGTAAGGGACTTGAGCATCTGCAAATTTTGGTGTCCACAGGGGTCCTTGAACCAGTCCCCTGTAGATACTAAGATACGACTACACGATGTTAGCATTAAAAAATTGCACTATCGGGGGCCAGCAGGTGGCATGGTGATTAAGGCACTGGACTCTCACATGGCCTATCACAGTTTGAGTTCTGGACCTGCTGGCTTGCCAATCACATTGGGTGCGTGTGCATGCATACCCAAAATCCCAAGAGGAGAATGGAGGAGAAGGAATTATGGCATGGCTATCCCCCAGGGGAGTGATTTCTCACTTTCCTTCTCACTGTCTCTCTGTCTCTCACCGATGAGCACACAAGTCCTACGGAAAAAAAAAAACAAAACAAACAAACAAAATCATACTATTGGGACGGCTCGTGGTCTGGTGGTTAAGGCAGTCAATCCCACATGGCCCCACTGTGCAGTTCGAGTCCCAAACCTAAATTCTTGAGAAATGCCAGGCACCTGTGCATGTATGTCCCAAATCCTGACTGGGAGAATGGAAGAGGAGGGATTGTGGCGATCATTCTTGGTGGGTAGTATTTTGCCTCTCTTTCTCTGTCTCTGAAAAGCGCATGCACCCTCTGGCAAAATAAATAAATAAATAAATAAATAAAAATAAAATCCACACTATTCTTTAAGTATATGGAGAAATTCTCATGATATATTTATAATTGAAAAAGCTTAGTAGACGGGGCCAGCAGATGATGTAATGATTATGTCACCAGACTCCCCCATGGCTGACTACAGTTTGAATCCTAGACCCGGTGGCTTAAAACTCATGCTGGGTGTGTGTGTGTGCATGCCCAAAATCCTGAGAGGGGAAGGAATTGCGGTGTAGCTATCTCCCCTGGGGGGATGATTTCTAGCTTTCTGTCTTTCTGGTGAGAGCTATAACCTATAGCAAAAATCTCTCTTCAAAAAAAGAAAGAAAGAAGAAAAAAAAGAAAAGAAAAGGCTAGTAGAACTGGAATCCAGTTATTCTGCTGATACACACACAACCAGGCCAGAATTGCAGAAACAGAACCACACCCCCGCATCCACATTGGCTATCTCTGTGCACTTGCATTGTGGGGAACATTTATTTTCTTCACGTCTGTCTATGTCTTTCAAATTTCCTGTAGTCAACATGTCTTGCTTTTGTAAACAGAGAACACAATAATTGTCTATTTAAGCGGTAGCACTAGTTCTATTTAAACTGGTGGTTCTGTTTGAAGTTTTGAGGATTTCGGAGGCTGTGGTGAATGATAAGAGGACTTAGTGGACTCTGCCGTTGCCTGCCCTTCCCTCTTCTTTCTCCCCAGCAGAGCCCCCATTTTGCTCCAGTGTTGTGCTCTGTCTTGCACGTGCCCCTCCAGATGCTCTGCCCACGTCTGTCTTCCTCACTGTGTGCCTGGGGTGGAGGCTGACCTTTGTGGAATACATTGCAAACTCCGGCTGGCTAATAGTGGACGCAGAGGGAGATCAAAGAGAGACCAGCCGCTGAGTCCCGGGTACTGGCCTCTTGGCGTCCTCCCTATGGGTCAGCTGTGTCTCTCTCCTGAAGGGTGTGGCTCCGTCACATGGCCTCTCCACACAGCGCTCCATCTTTCATTCTCTCCGTGCTGGCCTCGGGATGGTGTGGTGGGCTGAAGGTAGCCACAAAAGACATGTCTGCCTCCTAATCTGTGGATCATTTAAAAATACTAGATAGCTTTGGACAGGTATCAAATGATTTCACAAGAATAGGTGGTTACTTTAGTTTTTTACCAGAGTTCTGAGAGAAGGGACACAAAGGAATGAACAAGGATGGAGACACAGCCATAAAATGTGGGTCTGGAAGGTTGACCCATATGGGAAGGTTCTGGGTGTGTCTAGAAACCCCCTGAGTATACCAGGTCTATGTGCCCATGATCCAGGGCTGCTGGGGCAGGGGAATGCTCTCTGTGTCTCTTCTTCATGAAAGAAAGACATTTAAAAAAAATAATAAGGAATAGAGGAATTAAGAGAATATTGCTTAAGAAGACGGGAACAGGTGAAATATTGAGCAAATCCCTGGCAATAGGTTGTGTAAGGGGCCTGAAGACAAATCACCCACTTTCACCTCTCCTCTGTTCTAGTTCCTATCTCCTCTCAGCCTTCCTCTCTTAAATGCTTCATACAGGCCAGCCTCATTCAAGAGCTTCTGCAAGGTAGGTTTGCTCCATGGGACATGGTTCTACACGACACACCTAGAAAGTTCTGCGGTCCAGCAGGTTTGGGAAATTGTGTGACCTGAAAGCCTTCAGAGAGTCACAAGTAAGTTAGCCTGTTATGGCCTCTGACAAGTCCTGCAGTAGGAAATCCTCATGAGCCGGCACTTCCCAAATCTTTTTCAAGGAGCTCTTCAGTGCCTGTGAATTGTCAGCCCTTCATAACGGACTCTGAGAAGTGCTTATCCGATGCTCAAGGTTTTCAGTTAATGTTTGTTATTGAGTTTTAGGTAATAGCATCCCAATATTTGTTTCTTTGGCTTTCTCTCTAGCTAATTGCGTGTGAGCAGGGAAGAGAAGCGGCACCCGGCAACCTGGACTCTCAGCTGCTTCTTGTCGGCTTTCCTGGCAGGCACCTGGATGGGAAAGGCTAGGAAAGGCTCCTTACTTCCTAGTTAGCAGACCAGCCACAGACCGCATCGAGGCTCTCTTCTTTATTGATCTGGAAACTTGGCAGCTGGCTTCTGCTGAGTTGTTCTCAGCAAAACTTGGCCCCTTTTAAAGCAGTAGGCTCCTTAGTAAGCACCATTTCATTATCCTGTAATCTTTGGAAAAAGCCCAAACATCACTCCTCCCCAAGGAGATGTGGTTTAAGAAAACTGCTATTGTTCCTGGCCAGAAAATACTTCAAATAGAAACATCACAGATGTAAATGGATGTTCTGGAGGTTGTCTGGAAGCCACCAAACTACTAAATATGTGAGACCACAAGAGAAAGGCAGACCCAAGGGCTCGTGTAAATCTTTGCAATTCATAGTGAGCTCTGTGAGCCAGAAGCACTGGTACCACCGAGAACGCATTACAAATGCGAATCCAGGGTTCCACTCAAGACCTGCAGCTGTGGCTCAACTGTGCCCGCTCTGAAACCCACTGAAATTTGACTCCCAATATGGCAGTGTTGGGAGGTGGAGCCTTTAAGAGATGATTATGGATTATTGAGAGATGATTATGGCCTTTAAGAGATGATTATCCATGGTGCAGCAGTTATAGACTGCTCAAAAGAAGCCTGAGATCACATGACCACCTGAGTTCAAATCCCTGGCTTGGTCAGCCTGAAACAGGATGACCACCCAATATCCAATCGGTTGGAAGAAGGGGATCTCAGGGTAACAAGATCCTCTCTTCCTCTCACACACACACTCTGTCAGGAATAAAGGAAAATAACACAGACTTTTAAAAAGATGGATTAATATCTCCCTCCTGAGACTGGATTAGTTCTTGCAGAAGTGAGTGCATTCTCATGAGAGCCGGTTGTTGTATTGGTAAATTTGGCCTTCTTGGCTTTCTCTGGCTTCCTGTCTTGAGATGTTGTCCCTTTGCACATGCCTGCCTGCCTTTCCAGCCCTCTGCCATTTTCTCTCTTTTTATTTTTTGGGAGAGAAAGAGCGAGAAGGAGACAGGTATTTTTGACAGGGTCTCCCCGGCCCTGAGGAGCTGGAATTATGGGTGCCACAAATGTGCCAGCATATTTGAGTTGGCCTGGACACTGAACCCGGGCCCCTCATGTAGCTTCCAGCTTCCCAGGTGGTGGCGCTATCTGTGTACCACCATGGCTGTTCCCTCTCCCATGTTTTGACACAGTAAAGGCCCTCGCTGGAAGCCACCAAATGTAGCCCTCAGATTTGAACTGTCCAACCACCAGAATCATGAGCTAAATAAACATCTCTTCTTTATTAATCACCCGGCCTCAGGTATTCTGTTACAGCAACACAGAATGGACTAGACACTTCCTGAAGCAGAATCTGCACTTGAAGAGTTCCCCCAAGTGATCTGTATGCACACCACAGTGTAAGAAATATCAGGATCCGTTCCATGCCTCGTTCGTTTATTCATTTATTCTCCACTGATTATTGAGCACCCCACTATATTCCAGACCCTTTTTGAAGTATTGGGGACATAGTGATAAATGCAGGTAAGTTCCTGATTCTCATGCAGTTTACATCTTGTGGGGCAGATGGACATAAACACATTTAAAACAGAAGATTCCAGAAAGTAATAGTGCTTGAAGAAACAAGAGGCTAGCAGATCAGAAAACAACTTGGAGTGGGGGGTAAGATACCATGGTCTGAATAGAGCCCCGTGTGGTGAGGAGAGCCCTGTGTGGTGAGGAGAGAGAGCCACATGGTGCTCTGGGGCAGGAACGTTTCTGGCAGGGGACACAGTGGGACCAGAAACTGGCCCAGTGGTACAAGCAGTAACTTACTGACTTACTAACTTACTGGAAGGAAGCCACAGGTTTGGATCCTGAGTTGACCTGAAACGCACTAGGTGAATATGTGTGTACACGCTCTCGTGGGTAAAAATAAAGAATAAAAAGAAAGAAAAGAACAAAATCCCCAAGGAGACTGTGGGCTTGAGAATAGAGAGAAGGAAGGATAAAGCCTAGTAAATTAAGAAACTTTGAGGTCAGAGAGATAGGGAAGAGCTAAACTGTGTCACCAACAGTTCTCTAACTTGCATGTGTCCGAACCACCTGGAGGAGGGCTTGTGAAAAAGCAGATTTCTGGGTCTGCAGGTTCTGATTCAGTAGTTCTGGGGCAAGCCCAAGAATCAAGATTTCCAACAAGTTCCATTTGATGGTGATTCTGCTGGTCTAGAGACCACATTTGGAGTGGAAGCTCCAATGATGTAGAGATTTGTGGGTCCTTGAAAGGAGTTCAGTGTGATGGAAGGCCATCGGAGTCTAAGCAGGGGAGTGACAAGATCTGATTTTTGTATTCCCCTCTCACCCTGAGAGGAGCAGAGCTTCTTTGACATCTGCTATCCCCTGGGCACGCATCCCCCGGATGTGCTTGCTCATCACCTGATTAGATTCAATTTCCACCTCTCTCTCCATTTCCTCCTAAACATTTCCATTGTGCCCTCTGGAACCCCCACTCCTTGAGCCATAATCCTGGCATATCTTCAGCCTGTACCAGAGCCTTGTCTCCCCCTTCCTTGGCCCAATTAGAGCCCAGCTAGTTCTCAGGACATGGCATTCATGTGGCCCTTTCTGGCAGAGCATGTTTGATCTCTTACGGTCTGTGAACTTGAAGGCCTGGAGAGAGTGCTGGTGCCTGCTTGTTCTCTGTTGGTGCTCCCAGGACTTAACCCCTATTACCTCTTACAAAACTCTCTGCCCTTTGGAGGAGTCTGCTGCCTTGTTCTACCATTTGATCACATGTCCTCATGCAGTGAGGGACACACCTCCAGCTTCTCTCTGAATAGACCACTTGTCAATCTTGTTGAAGTTAGCCACAGAGATGCCCCATCCAGCACGCTGGCTTCACATTTTCTTTTTCTTTTTTTTTGGAGAGGTTTTCGCTATAGGGCGCGTGCGCTCACCAGACACACACAGAGAGACAGAGAGACAGAAAGCGAGAAATCACCCCCCAGGGGGGATGGCCACGCCGCAATCCCTTCTCCTCCATTCTCCTCTCAGGATCTTGGGCACACATGCACACACGCCTGACATGAGTTTAAGCCACTGGGTCCGGGACGCGAACTGCGGTTGACTATGTGGGAGTCCAGTGACACAGCCATTATGCTAACTGCTGGTCCCTTCACATTTTCTTTTATATTTTTCTCATTTGTTAAGTTTATTTCTTTTGTGAGAATGAGAGTGAAAATGAGAGATAGAGATAAACACATTCAACAAGGCCTCATACTGCAACCCCACCCCTCTAAAAAGCATTCTCCACCAGCCTGGATCATGTGCATGCATGTTCCATGTGTGTGGATTATCCGGGGAACCAAACCTGTCATCTTCCATTTGGAACCAGCACCTCTTGAGCAGTGCATTACTGCTATTCCACCAAGCCAGTTCAACCTTCTAATGACCTTTCTTCCCTTCATCCCACCTCAAGAGTTTATGGTCCATCATCCTAAATTCTCTCTTCAGAATCTCTCATCCTCAGAATTCACTCACCTTCCAATGTTGTCTTCTACAAAATCCTAAACAGACCAACCATCCATTTCTCGGTGCCTGTGTTTAAGCAGCTCAGCATTGCTATGGAAAACTCAAGCAAGCAGACTCCCTTCATGTTAAGTTCATGACCACAGACCTCCAAGGAGTACTCAAGACTGCTAGGCAACATTGCTGTGTTGCTCTGTTAAAACCAGCATTCACAGTTTCTAGGTGACTTTTCCACAGCTTTTGTAACCCTTAAATCTTCCACAACCCTTCCCGGCTTTCCACTTGGGATGGATGGATTCTCTGCATACTTCCCTGAGAAAAGAGTTGCTGTTGAATGTAAACTTTCTCATTTTCCCACCTTGAAATCTATAAGTCCATTTAACATGTGAGCTCTTCTTCACTCAGCTCAGATGTATCTGCCTCCTGTGTCACCGGTGTTCCGAGTGGCCGCCCCGTGTTCATTCACTTATTCTACATCGGCACTTTCCTCTCTGTTGGCTCATTTCTATTGGCGTGCATGTGCACACACACACACACACAAACACACATGCACACACATGCACATACATGCTTCAGTGTCTCCTTTCTGTTTCTTCTGTAGTTTATGTTTCTACTTCTAAACAATACAGCTATTTTTAGCTTCTCAATTTTAAACACTTTCTGTTGCCTTCTTGCACCTTCCTCATGTACATTCCCCACTCCTGCCATCCCCGTGTAGTCATATCACCGTTTTTGGCTAAATACATGTTTCGAGTTAGCATTACTATGCTATGAGTACTCACAGCTGAACCACATAGCTGTTTTTTTTTTTTTATAAGTCAACTGTGATTTTCCTGGGGTTACTAATTACCTCACTTTTTCATTGCTTAGTTTTTCTGAGTACCTAGTAGGTTTTTACTAAAATTTCCAATCAAATTGTTCAACCCTTGTCACGAGTCACAGGTACTCAGTCAAGATGGCTTCTTCCTGACGTCTGGCACCTTGTCTGTTACCACTGAAGCACAATTCAATTGGGAGTGAGGACGGTGTGTCACATGTGGTCTCTCCAGCTTGGCAGTTGTAGGGTAGCTCAGGACTCCAGGGGTGAGTGTTCCAGCAAACAAGGTGGAGGCTTCATAGCCATTATGACTTTGTCTGGGAAGTCACATAGTCACTTCTGCCATATTGCAATGGTCAAAGCAGTCAAAAGGCCACCCAGATTCAAGGGAAAGGGGTGGGAGAGATGACGCAGATTTGATGCCATGTTTTAAACCTCTGCAGACACACACACACACACACACACATACACACACAAATTTCAGTAGAATATGCTTGGGAAAAAAATCTCAAAAAACTGGTAGGGTGACTGGAGGGAGACAGGAACATGAAGAAAACCTACATCGCTCCTTTGCCTATAGATCGCTTTGTGCCTTCTGAATTTTGTATCACATGCTTGAACGGTATTGTAAAATGTATAAAATGATGGAATATTTTTAACCATATTATAGCTGTCTCTAGAGCTGGTAGTGTCTCTTGAGATTGGTGAGTTCCCAGGATGTTCCAGATCAGTTCTGCCCAATAGAACTGTCAATGACAGAAATATCTCGTCTACACCATCCAGTGTAGTAGCCACTAGTCCCAAGGAGCTATTAAGCACTTGAAATATAACCAGTACAAGTAAGAAATTAAAATTTTAGTCTAATTTCAATTTTAGCAACCACTTGTGACCCATGGCTATATGTTGGGCAGCACAGCTCTGGGGAGAGGGAGGAGCTCATGTAAGTTGGATATGAGGGTGGACAGCATGAGACACCTCAGATTGTGGCCTTAAATAATTTTGCTCAAATACATCCTTAATTTTTTTTGAGAGGTTTTTGCTATAGGGCGTGTGCGCTCGCCAGAAAGATAGAGAGAGACGGAGAGACAGAAAGTGAGAAATCACTCCCCAGTAGGAATGACCATGCCATAATCCCTTCTCCTCCATTCTCCTCTCAGGATCTTGGGCACGCACGTACACTCACCCAGTGTGAGTTTAAGCCACTGGGTCCGGGGACTCAAATTGTGCTCGACTACATGGGAATCCAGCGATGTAGCCATTAGGCCATCTGCTGGTTCCACTTCCTAAAATTTTTCATAATTCTCTAAAAGTTTATTTCTTCCAGGAGTGAGAAACAGAGTGAGAGAGAAACAGGGCCCCACACTGCTATTCACTCCCAGCTTCAGCTAACCTAGATCATGGGCATGCACATGTGCATGTCTGGCATGAACTTGAACTTGAAATTTCCCATGTGGAGCAGCCCCTCAGAGTGTCGCACTAATGGTATGCCGCCATTTGACCCTGCTCAATCTTTTATTTATTTGATTTTTTCAATGCCAGAGGTCACGTGTGCCAGCATGAGAAAAAAAAAGACAGCAAGAGAGACGGCACCCCCAGCCAGGCCTGGTCATGCCACAGTCCTTTTCCCTCCATTCTCTGTCCTGTCAGAGTCTTGGGTACATGAGCACTGTTCTGCTGTGTTGCTGCTAGGCCAGTTCTCAAACGACCGTCAGTCACCTGGGAGCTGGCTTCCTCTGCACAGCACTTAACCATTGCACTATGGGGCCAGACCCCACTAAAACTTAAAAAAAAGGTCAGGGGGTGCACACACTCGTCAGAGACAGAGAAAGTGAGTGAGGGAGAAAGCACCCTCCAGGGCAGTGGTTTTGCCACAGTCCCTTCTCCTTACTGGGATTTCGGTGTGTTCTTCAAGCTGCCAAGATTCCGTGTGGTTGGCCATGTAGGATCTGATTCCTTTAACCAGTAGGTCACAGAGATGGCCTGTCCCACTAAAACAATTTTAAACAACTACAGTGTGTACCCTTCGGAAAAATGAAACTTGACACCTAAATTCTTCATGCTTAGTTTAAAAGGTTATTTTTGTTAGGGGCTATAAAAGATTAAACATTTCATAAGATGAAATAAGATGAGGACTAACTATAATTGGAATAAATATTTTATGAACTGGTTTGATAAAATAAGTTTTAATTACTGAATAATGCAGATGGAATCTGTAAGAAATCATATAAAAACCCTATCCCCACTAACCTATACTGCTTCGGTTGTTCTAAATTTAGACCTCCCAATGTGGGCCATGCTTCACCCTTGATAGACGTGTGTAGAAGACAGGGAGACATGGGAGCCCCAAGGGGGGAAGACTCCTTGATGAATTATTAAAGAGGCGCCTAAACTAATACACCAGTCTCCTCTCTTTTGCCTCTAGGAAGATTTTGCACTCCAGAGCAAGGCTGTAAGATTCCAATGGGTGAGGGGGAATATGGGGCTTCTACGAGACAGTATTAGAAGTCAGTACTTTGGAAGTTAAGATTTGGGTGCAGATTCCCCTTAAATCATCCATGGACCTTTACTCCTTGGAAAGCCTGTACAGCCTCAGGTGACCTTGAACCGCAGTGTGAAGATAGCCACAGTAATGAGATGGAAGCTGGGCTTGGCACCCAGTTACCTGCTTCTTCAGCTTCACATGAAACTTGCCCAGGAGGAAGATGAGGGCTCCCTGGGACCTAGGGGCTGAGATATGATGACATTGCCAGTGTCATGCCCTAGTCCTCTGACCTGCTTTCCATGGCTCATCTGTGTTCTTCAGAAATTAAAAAAAATCCTTTTTTCTTACATTATGCTAGAGGGTGTCTATACACGCAAGAGAGAGAGAAAGAGATGGGAGAGACAGACAGTGCGCAACCCCACCCCACAGAATCAGGGCCTAGTCATGCCACAATTCTTTTCCCTCCAATTCTCCATCCTGTCTGGACCCAGGGCACACACAAACACCAGGTATGAAAGCTACTGAGGCCAGGATTTGAACTCTGGTCAGCCATGTGGGATCTGGCTCCCTCTGCACAGCACCTAACTGCTGCACCACCAGGTTGACCCTTTGGGGGAATTTTTAAGCCTGTTCCAAGGGGAAAGGAGAAAAGACAGGTTTCCTTGTTTCAGAATTGGGGAAGAATAAGCCAGGCAAGACTTAGCTCCGATTGCCAGCATCTCCTGCTGCACCACTCCCGTCCTTACCACTCTTCCTCCCCATCCATCCTGCTATTTCAGATCGAATCCAGAACATGGGTGGGCTTGGAGAATCACAATCGACTAGAATAGAGGAAGGGAACTGGCTCCATGGGCCGCAGTCTCAATAACTAAGTATTAATTAGTGCGTCCTCATCGCAGACCATTCTGTCTGATCCGAGGGTATTCAGAAGGTGACATAGGTGGTCAAGATGACTCCTAAAAGTTCCTGAATTCAGCCCACAGGGTGGTATTTATGTGCCACTTTGGAGATCGATATACCATATGTCAAAAGGTTCAATAGAGAATCCACTTTTTCTGCTGGCTGAGTAAGGAGAAGTCACACTTTCTTTGGTCAAACACTAGATGTACAGATGACTTGCAGCTAAGACTACATTGTATAAGAGATTTTGGAAGCCAAGAACCTTACTCAGTGTGTGTGGTGCATGTCTTGAGCCCTAAGGGTAGAACAGAGCCCTTTCCCTTAGGACTCCCTGCAGTGGGGCAAAAGATCAGAGATGGACTGAAGGGCAGAAGCTCTGTCTTTCCATTGCTGCTCAGAAATCTTCCCCTGGTTTTCTTTCTTGGCTCAGCAATCTGTACCTGGATTATGTAAGTCTGTGTTTGTGTATGACCATCTCGAAAGTATTCACTCTACCGTCTCCACATTGGGGCGAGCTCAGGAAAGCAGCAGGTACTTATGGATTGTTGCTCTATCCCAGGTACTGTGCTAAGCAGGCAACATCTTCCAGATGGGAATTAGCACAAAAGCCCATCCGTCTTACCCCACTTCTCACCTCACTTAAAACCCCACCTCAGGAACTAGCCCCATGGCCTACTGGTCAGAAGAACTGGGTCCCACATGGCTGAACTCAGTTTGGCCCCAGTGGTTTGAGAAACATACTGAGACATGTGTGTGCATGCCCCAAATCCCAAAATGATGGAGAAATGGAAAAGAAGGCATTGCAGTGTGACCACACCCTGTTGGGGGTGTTCCCTCTCCACCTCTCTGTCTCTCTAGTGGCAATTAAAACCAAAAAACACAAAAACCCACCTCGGTCTACTTAGAGTCATGAACTATGCGGGTGACAAAGAAGACAGACATTAGGGCCACTCCCTCACACGTGAGGGCCCTGAGACTACCAGAAAGTGGCAAAAATGGCAGCAATTAAACGTTTAATGATTGGAGGCCAGCAGGTGGCATGATTAAGGTGCTGGGCTCCCACGTGGCTGACCACAGTTTGAGTTCTGGACCCAGTGGCCTGAAAATCACACCAGGCACATGTGCATGTGTACCCCAAACAGGAGGAGAATAGAAGAGAAAAGATTGCAGAGTGGCCATCCCTGACTTAGGGAGTGATTTCGTACTTTCCCTCTCACTGTCTGTCAGGAGGAGAATAGAAGAGAAAAGATTGCAGAGTGGCCATCCCTGACTTAGGGAGTGATTTCGTACTTTCCCTCTCACTGTCTGTCTGGTGAGCATGTACACCCTATGGCAAACACCTTCCAAAATAATAAACACTTCATGATCATTGAGCATCTACATGATGCCTGTCCTGAGGAAAGGCAAAAGGGACCCAGAGATACAGAGCCGCCGAATGAGTTAGATAGAGAACGAGGAAGGATGAGTTAAGTCTGGGAAAGTGAAGGCGCTTCATTTGGCAAGCCCTTTATAATCTTCAGTGGAAGAAACTTAAGCCAGCCATGTATTTTCTCTAATTTTCTGCCTTGGGGGTGACATCTAAAACATCACTTAATAACTTCTACTGGATGTTATATCAATTTGCCTATAACTGTCATTATAAAGAAAAGCAATTGCCTACTATGAACACAGTTGATGTAATAGTCTTTAAGACTTGCATCCACTTAGTCCATTGTACTACCTTGGTAGTTAATGTCCATGTCTTCTTGTAAATGAATTCCATATTAACTCTGTCATGAGATAATTCACTTGGAGCTGGTTCTTTTTCCCTAATAGTTCCCTTCATTAAGCTTTCACTGTCCATTTCCCACAAAACAAGCTTTTTTTGGGGGGGGGGGAATGAAGCAGGACAAACCAACCAGAGGG
>NW_006160061.1:5912752-5951712 GCF_000334495.1 Tupaia belangeri chinensis
AAGAGAGGGGCCCCTTACCAGCCCACCAATGATGTCAGCTCCTCAGGGGAATTGTATATCTGGTCCAATGCTGTCAACAACTGCCTTCTGTTATTTTAATGATAACTTGACTGATGCTATATTACCTCTGTCACTGTATTTTATTTGAAGTGTCCATTACCGAACTATCAGGATGTTATTTATCCAACCAGAAAAAAAGGCTGCTGTTGCCCACCCTTCTGCATCTCTCTCGCCATCAGGACACATTTGTTCCCGGGCGAGCAGGCCCACCCACCATGACATTTTCTGTCCTGAGACTATTAGTTGGCTTGTGTACTCTGCCCATGCATGGTCAGGGACTACCCATCTTCTAAACATATCCCTATGCCGAGCCTTGGTTCCCAACTTTGCTCATACTGTCCCTCCATGAAGTGTCCTCTTTCTTCAAGGGCTAGCGCTAGGTCCCTTGTCATCCATCCACATCTCCCTTCACCCATGTTGTTGTCTTCTTTCTCTGAACTCTAATAGCATCCCCCCCCCCTCGAAATCTTCCCAACTCCATGGTGCCTATTTCTGCCATGAAGTTGTGTGTTTCTGTGGACAAATCCTAGCCATGCTGCAATTGTAGGGGCTCCATAAACGCTAGAATTCTGTCTGCTGCCTTCAGGTCCAGGGTTTGAGGGAAAGCGCTTTTGTCTCCAAACATGAGTTTGGAGTCGTGAGTTGTACAGCTCCTCTGGGGCCTGGCTCAGCATCTCCATTTCAGCCTGACACCATCAGATCCCTTGGTTGTGCTGGTCTAGATAGCCCTTGGGGACCCCATGCCAGAGAGCTGAGTGGTGACCACCTGGGTAGACTCTGTCATTCCAGCTGGGTCACACTGAGAGTCAAGGCTGTGAGGCCCTCACGCAGCAGAGAACTGGAGTCTACAAGACGGGAAAGAACCAAGCCACACCTTGCCTTCACTGTGTCTGTCACTTGGATTCTTCCGACAATGGGATATTACTTGTTTTTCATTATCTGCTACTTGATGACCATATTCACTGCTTCTAGTTCTGTCATCCATTCCCCTTCTGTCAGAGCAGAGGAACTGTAGCTCTTCCATGTGGGCAGGGGTGGAAAGGTCTTCATTTATTTGTTATTTATTTATTTATTCGTTCATTCAACAAAGGTCTATTGAGTGCCTACTATTGCGCCAGTAAGCAAATCAGGGCCCTGTCCTCATGAGGGAAGGTGGGCCACAAACAGTTCACACGGCGATAACAGTGTATCTAGTGTGTGAGGAGGGGCCCAGGTGCCACAGACAAGCACCCAGGAGCAGAGACAGATAAATGGCAGAAGGGAGCAAACCACCTCGGACATTGGGGAGTCACAGAATCCAAGCTCCAGAGAGTCCCTTCCCTCACAGAAAACCAACATCAGGACGATTTCAGGTAGGAGGAGCTTGGTAAAGCTCATGGCTCGTGGTGGAACAGGTCCTAGGAAGGATAGCCCTGGGATGTCCCTGATGTCATTTTCCAGTTTTCAGAGGCACCATAACAACATACCACAAAATGAGGCTAAAAACAGCGGAAATGTATTGTCTGTTAGTTCTGGAGGCCAAAAGATCAAAACAAAGTTTCTGGCAGGGCAGTGCTGTCTGTGAAACCTGCAGGCAGAGGTCCTTCCCTGCCTCTTCCTAGCCGGGGTGGTCCCTGGCAGTCCCTGGCAGTCCTTGGCTTGCAGCTGCACAGCTCTGCCTTTACTATCTCTCAGCGCACTCCAGATAGCTCTGCGTCTTGTCATGGCTGTCTTGTAAGTACGCAGGGTAGGATAAGGGGCCGGCTCTGCTTCATGGCAACTTCCCCTTAACTGATTACATCTGTAATGACCCTATTTCCAAAAGAAATTTTGAGGTACCTGGCATTAAGACTTAAACGTCTTTTTCTTGTTTTAGTTTGCTATAGGGTGTGCGTACTCACTGGAGGGAGACAGAAAGGGAGAGAGAGAGGGAAAGTAAGAAATCACCCTTGGAAGTGGGGGGCGGTGTGTGGGGGAGACAGGTAGCCATGCTGAAATCCCATTTCCGTCATACTTCTCTCAGGATTTGGGATAGGCACACATGTATGTGCACCCAGTGTGGTTTTCAAGCCACCGGGTCTGGGAACCGAAACACACTGTCAGCCATGTGTGATCTAGCCACCTTAATTGCCAAGTCACAGGCTGGCCCAAGACTTCATTATCTTTGTGTGTGTGTGTGTGTGTGTGTGTGTGTGTGTGTGTGTGTGTGTGTTTTGAGAGATTTTTTTTTATAGGACATGTGTGCTCACCAGACATAGAGACTTGGAGAGATAGAAAGTGAGAAATCATTCCCCAAGGGGGATGGCCATGCCGCAATCCCTTCTCTTCCTTTCTCCTCTAGGGATCCTGGGCATGCATGCACATGTGCCCAGGGTGTTTTAAGAAATCAGGTCTGGGACTCGAACCACGGTTGACTTCATGGGAATCCAGCGACGTAACCATTACACCATCTGCTGGTCCCTTCACTGTCTTTTTAAGGGGACACAATTCACACATAACGTCACTGGATTCAGGAGAAATGGCATTAAGACCAAAGATGGGCATAATCTCTGTCCTGGCACTTCAGCAGGGTAGAGCCACGAATCACCACAGAAATCCTTTGGAAGTGAAAATATTTTCACAAAGCAGACAGTAGTGGACACAGGGCCTTGATTAGGGAGAAAATAAGCATTGCAGAGCAAAGAGTGGGAGACAGAGGCAACAGAGTGAGGCTGGAGGGAGATGAGGGTGAGGGAGGGAGGGGCACCTGAACTCAGGGAGATGCTCAGGCATGAGAGGCCTGGGAGAGGCAGGAAACCGCAGACTCAGTGTAGGAAATCTGGTCATTGCAGGAAATTATTTTGGACTTCATTAAGCAACTTCCTGTGTGAAACCAGAACACTGTGGGTGTTCTGCCCAGCAAGTGCATGGTATTGCTTCATCTGGGCTTCAAGGTGGACATAAACAGGGGAGGGGACCAGGACATGGCACTTGAGTCTGGATCCTGAGCTGCAGACCCAAGATCAGACTGACAGTCATGCCAGGGGCTGGCAGAGCAGCCTGGATGATAGAGCTGCTTCCTATGGGAGCTGGGCCCAGGCTACCCAATTCCCATGACCCCAATGGGTAGCAGGCACAGTCTCTCAGTGCTCTCAGACCCTGGAGCAAACACCATTCCTCACAGCCAGGTCAATTCTCAGAGACCAGCCCACTGCTCGCTGCCCAAGGGGATCCATCCTTTGATCCAGCAGAGCATGAATGAATTCGGATGGGAGGAACAGGCTTCTCTATCTGGAGCTCTAGAGAACCAGGTGTCTTCTCCTTCTGGACATGGAGCTGTGCACCATCACACATCTTTAGGAAACACCGATCCATTCCTCAAGGTCATCCCTCAGTACATCTGGAAAGGAGGCACAGGTTCCCCTGTAATCCCTCGTCCCCAAACATCTTGGAGTGACACATGTCCCAGCAGTGTCCATGCAAACATCACTGCCCTGTGTTCCATCTCGTTTCTCCAAAGGTGGCAACGATTGAATTTGACAAGGCAGTGAGAACAATGTTGGAAACTCCTGGTATGCCGATGTGTTGATAGGCGATCACTCTGACTCCGTAGTCATCAATGTTGGTTGACAAGAGCAGGAAGTGACTCTAGGCAAGTTAAGCAGAAATGACACTGCAAGGACTGGCAGCAGCTAACAGCATGGGCAGAGGGGAGGGGACCCAGCTGCTGTGGGAAGTGAGCACAGCCAGGCTGGCAGAGGTGGGTCCTAAGAACCATGGTCTTGGTGCTGCTCGCCTGGACTCGACTTAACCGAATCATCTGCGGATAATCTTCTACTGGCTCTGGGCCTTTGTGTCACTCCTCCAAGACTGACAGTCCTGAGCTACAGCATTTTACTGTGAGCACCAGCTCTGGTGTCCCTCTGTAACAGTTTGAGAGAGAAAAAGATGCTCTATAGAATTTATTTCCGTAGTAGAGGGTGGAGCCCTTTCTCCCGGACTCCACGTATTTTAGTATTTTCCCCAAATAGGAAGAGCATTTTGAGTGAGCAGCCCAAAAGAACACTGTCTGCTCAAGTGACACGTCTGTACTGTGAAGGGGCCTTCCAAGACAATTCCCTGATTTGAAAGAGTAACTCTCATGGGCTTTCAGGCACATGACAACGGGTGGGGGAGACTTGCCTAATGTCATTGGCAAAACCCCACACGTCAAAGCGAAGTTCCTCTGAGTGCAAACAAGTGCTGCAGAATTAGGGTCTTGCAGGCGGCCGGTGCTCAGGCAAGAGTGGCGAAGCGAATGAACGCATCGTGAGGCCTTCCACTCTGTAGTCACCTGTCTCACAAAGGGAGGCAGGACAGAGTCATCAATAAAGAAGGTAAGATCTGAGGATCCTGGGCTAAGTTATTTAACCTCCTTGGACCTTGTTACCTTATCTTGAAAGAGAAAGTTGGAGGGGGCTGATCTCTAAGAACTTATGTTTAAATAAAGTACAGAAGAAATTTGTCATGTATATGACAGTTGGAAATTAGAATGCTAAGATATGTGATGATGTTGAGGAATTGTTTTACTTACTTATTTATTTACTTAGAGAGATTTTTGGTATAGGGTGTGTGTGCTTGCCAGATAGGCAAAGAGAGATAGAAAGTGAGAAACCCTCCCCCCAGGGGAGATGGCCACACAGCAATTCCTTCTCCTCCATTCTCCTCTCGGGATTTTGGGCACACACGCACATGCGCCCGGCAGGAGATTTAAGCCATTGGGTCCAGGACTCAAACTGCGGTTGACTATGTGCCAGTCAAGCAACATAACCATTATAGCATCTGCTTGCCCCTTTTAATTCATTTTTTAGGTGAGATGATAATATGTTTGTTCTTAAAAAGAGTTCTTGTTTTGAAAGATACGTGCTGAAATATTTAGGAATGAATGATATGATATCTGGGATTTGCTTTGTAATAAATTAGAGAGAAAAGTGGGTAGGAAAAAAGATGAAAAAGATAGGCCCTGAGTTAATAATGTGTGTACATGGGGATGCACTATATTGTTTTGTTTGCTTCTTTTATTTATTTTCAGTATTGCTATAGGACACATGTACTCGCTGGATAAAGCAGGGAGTGAGAAATCAATTGAGGGGCTCTTTGCTGTGCCTCCTGCAAGGATGAAGACCATTCTCAGCAACCAGACGGTCGACATTCCCCAGAACGTCGACATCACCCTGAAGGGACGCACCGTCATCGTGAAGGGCCCCCGAGGAACCCTGCGGAGGGACTTCAACCACTTCAAGGTTGAGCCCAGCCTCCTTGGGAAGAAGAAGAAGAGGCTGCAGGTTGACAAATGGTGGGGAAACAGAAAGGAGCTGGTGACTGTTCGCACTATCTGTAGTCATGTCCAGAACACGATCAAGAGTGTTACATTGGGCTTCCGCTACAAGATGAGGTCTGTGTACGCTCATTTCCCCATCAACGTCATTATTCAGGAGAAGGGGTCTCTTGTTGAAATCCGAAATTTCTTGGGTGAAAAATACATCCGGAAGGTTCGAATGAGACCAGGTGTTGCTTGTTCAGTATCTCAAGCCCAGAAAGATGAGTTGATCCTTGAAGGCAAGGATATTGAACTTGTTTCAAATTCAGCTGCTTTGATACAGCAAGCCACGACAGTTAAAAATAAGAAAATTCTTGGATGGTATCTATGTCTCTGAGAAGGGTACAGTTCAACAGGCTGATGAGTAAGATCTAAGAGTTTTCCAGCTACAGTAACAAGCTGGATAATTTCTAAGGTCTTCATATGACATTTTAAAGATAATAAAAGACAACGATTGATTTGAAACTTCCTTAAACTGATTATCCTTTTACAACTACTTGGCAAGTAAGCAACTAAGGAATAAAGAATTACTCCTAGTAATAGGAGTATGCTAAAAACAACAAGAAATCAGTTGAGGGGATGGTCACACTACGGTCTCTTTTGCATTCTCTTCTTAGGATTTTGGGCATGCATGCACAGGACCCAGTGTGTTCTCAGCTGCCTTAGCCACTGCAGCACCTGCCAGCCCAGTTTGTTTACTTTTTGGTGTGCAGTTCTCCACTGAGGAAGAGACAGAGAAATAGGCACCCCAATATGATCTTAATGCTATGATCCACCCCAGCTTCAGCCAGCCCTGGATCATGGGCATGCACATGTCCAATGTACTCAGGGGGTCTCTGGACTTGAATCCAAAATCTTCCCATGTGGGTCAGCGTCGCAGAATATGGGGAGCATTGCTTTACCACTGTACCACCATCTGGCTCTTTGTTCACTTTTTATATATTTGAAAATTTCCATAATAAAATGTTAAAAAATAAAATCATCTTTTCCTGCAGCCCTGTAGTGGCTAGCCATCAGAGCATGTGATGGGCCTTAGGAGTTGTTCACCCAACATCTGTCACTCTCTAGCTCATTCTGGAAGAGCCCCTGGTTTCATCCAGGTGACCTCTGCTCCACACACAGCCCCTTTGATTCAAGAGAAGGTGACTTCTTCCCAATGGCCTCTTTAGTTCTTATCTTAAATGTCACTTCCTGGACGAGAAGGTTTCTTACTCTGTCTCCACCTCAGCCCTCAGTCCCATCAGAGTGAGCCCAACCTTCCCAACAATGACTGGTTCTGGAAGGATGCAAGGAGAGGCTTGCTGGGTTTTGAAGAAGCAGCACTTTTTCTCCTGCTGCACAGGAGGGAGGAAGGAGGTGGCTCCTAAATGCTGCCAGCAGCTATGCTGCAACCTGGGGGAAAATCAGACTCTGGACGAAGCCAGCATGCTGGTCCATGGAGTAGAGGTGGGTAAAACCCGTGTCCTTGATACAAGTGCTGAGTGGCTGGGTCATACGGCCCTGACATTCACCCTGTTGCTCAATTCCCCGTGGCATGAGCTAATACATTTTCTCATTATTTGAGCCACTTTGTTTTTCACAACCAAGAGATTTATAACCAAGACCATCCTGCCAGATATTAGGCTTAGCAAATGTTCTTCCTGACTCTGGCGGAATGAGGACTAATGACAGGGACCCACTGTCTCTCATTCCACTGTTGTTAGGAACGCAGGCAGCAGACAGGGTAGGAGAGGGAAGGACAGCTATAAGGGGGTCTGGCAGAAGGTGGAGACGCTGGCACGCTCCGGCACCAGTTTCAGTCCAGACAGACAGTTCTTCCTAAGGTCAGACCATCTTTCTTTGAGAGTCACTACACTGAAGCTCTGGACACAAGATGAAGTGTCACCCTCCAAGGGACCGATAGGAAAGCTGTGGCCAGCCCTGCTGCTGTGGATTGTCTGTGGAATACCTATGGTGCTCTTTCTTTGGCAGAACACTCATGACAGCAATGTTGCAGATTCACTTTTGTCACTGTAGGATGCTGAGAAAGGCCATTAGCAGGAGCAGCAGGTGTACTATGGCTTTGCCATCGTCTAGGAGTTCTGGTGGGCAGGGGTGGGGGCAGCCTGCCGAGAGCTCTGGCTTGAATCACATGATGGAGAAGGAATCATGGTCACCTGCCTTGTCCATGCCTCCCACTTCCCTGCTTGTTAAGTGGACTTGAAATTCAGTGGATGGTGCCTTGATGGAGCCTCAAGGAGGCTGAGTTTAGGAGTCATTCATAAAGCAAAGAACTTCTGTCTAGGTTTCCAGCAGGGTTTGGCCTTGAGCATTTCAGGAAGCTTACTACGAATGGGCTTTCAAGAAGTTTTTTTGCACCAAAGCAAATTCATACTTTAATACCATTTCCCACAGACTTTGTGAAGTCCCCATGTAACTCGGTACCTGCAAGTAGGGGCAGCCTGGACCCCGTCTCTCCTGTACCCCCTGCACACAGCCAAGCCCCAGTTTTCCACCCTACCATCTCCTCAGTCTCTGCTTGAGGTCCTGCCCTTGTCATCTTCTCTGCCACCACCCTGGTGCAAGTCATCATGCCTCCCACTGGAGAATTTCAGTAGCCCCTATCAGGTCTCCCTGAACTGATTCCTGCTGCTTTCCAGCTCTGTTCTCCACAACATCCAGAGCAATCCTTTAACAACGCAGGTGTGACAGTGGCTTTATAACCCATCAGATGCTTCTCATTTTCTCCAATGGCCTCTGTGTCTACGCCTCCATTTCCTCTAGACACCTGGGACACCTGTGCTCCTTAGACAGACTCTATTCTCTCACCACAACATTCTGCATGAGCTGCTCCCCAGTTTACAGGTGCCTTCTTTTTAAAGTTTAATTTAATTTCTTTCTTCTGAGAGAATGAGAGAGAGAGAGAGAAGCACCCCAACAGGGTCTTCATACACTGACCCACCCCCAGACTGAGCTTGCCCAGGTCACACACAGTCACCCAACAGGCTCAAGGAGGCCCCAGAGCACCTCTGAACCATTGCCTGCCCCCTTTAGGTCTTATCTTAAATATCACTTCCGGACCAGAAGATTTCTTACTCCATCTCCCACTGCCAGAGAAGTTCCGTCCTTTTTGTGTGTGCCCTCAGTTTCTTGTCCATCTCTTTCAAAGATACAAAATCATTGGAAAGCTTTGCTTAATATCTTCTTCCCAATGGCTTTGGAAATGAAGAGGTCAGGGATTTGGGTCACATTGCTCCACACTCCATCCCAGGCACCCACCAGAGTTCGCCCATAGGGAATCAATGATTAGGGAGTCAGTATGGGAGGGGCTGCTTGCTAGGGGTAGAACTACGGGGCCTCCTGGGAAGGGGGCCCAATGGCCACTTCAATAACCTGGTCGGCCTCTTATACATCTTTGGAGCTTCATACCTACCGGGCTCCACTGGAGCAGACAGACACAGAAGAAAACTGATGTGAAAAATGCTGGAATCTGATCTGGAGCCTGGAAGCAGCGCCATTGCCTTCCCTAGAGAAAATGGCTTATTAGAATTCAGGGCACTCCCATCGCCAGCACACTCATTTCTTACTGTTTGTTCTAAAATGTTTGTGACTCAAAGATGCAGCCCTCAGACTTGAAACAGCAGAGGCCAAGAGGAAGAAAGGCTGGAGCCACTTCCTGCTCCCCACTGTCTGCCCCAGGCGAAAGGGCGTCCTTGTCCTCCGCCTGTGTCCTCGAGTCCCCAGGCCAGTGCTCTCTCCTGGGCTGCAGGGCGCGGTCTGGAAGGAGAAGCTGCAGCCCTGATGCCCAAGGGCAGGGGGCCACGTGACGCCCCACGGATGGGCACCTCTGGTTCCAGTCCTGGGAGGGACACGGGCATTGGAGCTGCAACCTTCCTGAGAGAAGTGGCCGAAGGGCACCTTCTCCCTGGCCAGGCTGCGGTCTCTTTTCTCAGGGTTCCATGAGTCCCATCTCCTCTCAACTCATCCAACAGCCCTTCTCTCCAGGGTCAGACCGACCTCCTGACACTCATATCCTCGGGTCTCACTGGGAAAACACAGCGTTAGACATGGAGTGGTGGACACTGCCCTGTGGGGGGATAGAGTCGCTAGCTGTGGTGGGAGCAGCGTGGGCCCAGAGCACACAGGGCCAGGTAGCTGGACCTGCCCAAGCAGTGAAGGTATCCTGCCCTCCTCCCAGAGATGGGGAAGGCCAGGATGTGAGAAGCCGGGAGACGGCTTGCCGGAGGGTGCAGGAGGTGACAAGATGCACAGCCTGCATTTGAGTTCAGGCCAGGTTATTGGAGCACCTTACTATTGCCTGGATCTGTCGCGCGTTCACCTCCAGAGAACGGCCCCTGGGGACGACGGACACTCAGGTCAGCAGGCAGCTTCTCCAGGGATCCCTGGGGCTGAGCGGGAGAACTTGTGCTGGAGGGGTTTCTCCAGTACTGCCAGTCCCCAGCAACCAGGTGCTGGGCGGCCCCAGGGCCCATGTCGAAACTTCTCAAACTTTTCTGCTGAAGAATTCCTAGCAAGGGCGAACGCATGCCCCAGAGCAGCAGAAGTAAAATTTCTTTTAAGTCCCTTGTTCTATTTTAAATATTCATGTGAATTTTGCAACCTATTCCATAATCTGTTCATGCTTGTTTTAATATAAACATATTCTTTTCCTCAAATATTCAAATAAAATGTATAGTTCTAGGAATCTTCTAGAAAGGGCTGGCCAGTGTGGAAGAGGAGGGATAGCTTGGTCTCATAATTCTCCTCATAACCCTGACACAGAGATTGGTTTTTCCTCCTTCCAAGTCCAACTCTCTTCCATGAGAGAGGGCAAAGGAGAGAGATAAGAGCACCCTCGAGAGGGCCCCAACGCTGTGACTCACCCCCTGGCCCAGCCAGCCCCAGGTCACAGTCACGTGCATGCCCAGCATATTCAGGGCAGCCTTCGGACTTGCACCTCGGCACTGCAGAGCACTTCACTGCTATGCTGCCACCTGGCCCCACGTTTGCTGTTGTTAAGGGAGATGTCCAAAATCCTGGGAGGATAATGAAGAAGAGATTGTGATGTGGCCATCCCCACCCCTACCTCACTCCCCCGTGGGGTGATTTCTTACCTTCTGTCTCTCTGTCTCTCTGGTGAGCACATGTGTCTTATAGCAAAAATCTCTCTCTTAAAAACAAAACAGAACACCTTATGGGCTTTATAATGCAGAATGTGCACATCCCCTACATTCGAACACCCTAAAGACTTTATTAACAGCGTCTGTGGTATCTTTATTTCCTCTGACCTTCGGGAGTTGTTGAACATCCTACCCCTGGAGCCTGTGAGGTGTGTCTCATTTGTACCGTCACTGCAGACACTGTCCCTACCCTGTGCATGGAGAACAGCCTCCTGCCCATACCCTATTTTGTTAATTAAATGTGAACTTTGGCCTGAAGTCAGAAACCGGAAGTGACAGGAGGGAGCCGAACTTCCTGGGGCCCTTTCTGCCCTCTATCGTGTAGGTAGCGATGGTTCTGGCTGAATCTCACAGAGGGCTCATCATCTGGTGGGGCCACATGCTGGTGGCCAGCTGCTCAGGAATCTGTTGGCATAAAGAGAGGAGGCCATGTGACTTCAATTCAGAGCATGGTGTGGAGGACGGATGGAGCTGGACATTGTGGTGTCTATCCTCTGCCCATGAATGAGAGGATGGGGTGAAAAAGAAGCTGCAGGCAGAAGGTCAATGAGCTCCTTGCAAAGGGACTGTGGAGACATGATTCAGAGGTTGATATACAGAACAGGGTTGGGCGAAAATCTCCCATGACTGCAGGCTGGACAGGAGCTCAAGGGAAGGCGGTGCTCAGAGATCCTGGCCACAGCAGCCACAAGTGGCCTTCTGGGCAGCAGTCAGCAGTGAGGGCTCCAGGGTGAAGATTCCAAGAGAGGAGACGGTTTTTTTTATTTATTTATTTATTTATTTATTTATTTATTTATTTTTGGAGAGGCTTTTGCTATAGGACATGTGCACTTGCCAGAAAGACAGAGACAGAGAGATAGAAAGCGAGAAATAACCCCTGAGGGGGGATGGCTAGGCTGCAATCCTTCTTCCTCCATTCTCTTCTCGGGATCTTGGGCACACACGCACACGCGCCCAGCGTGAGTTTAAGCCACTGGATCTGGGACTCAAACCGCAGTCGACTACATGGGAGTTCAGCGACATAGCCGTTATGCTAACTGCTGGTCCCAGAGACTGTTCTTTGTATGGAGGGCACCCAGCAACACTCAGGGGAGATGCCAAAGGTGATGCCAAGTCAAGGCAATGAGCCAGGCAAACTTAGCGTTTATTGGGCCTAATGGACCTCGTCCTTCCATCGAGTCTTAGGATTCAGTGCAGAGGAAAATTCCATCAATCAAGCATTGAATAATGTAACCCTTTCCTGGTCCAGATACGGCTCTAAATACAAACACAACAAACAGACAAACTAGAACTTCTTTGCAGAATAAATTTGCCCCTTCCAAGTGGTGTCCCGGCGGGTTATGCACACATTCCAAGATGTTTATGATGTTTTCAGAATCGTCTGTGTGAATTGGCTTCAGAACCATTCTGTGAGTCATATTTTAGAGTCAGCTGTTTTGATCACCCAGTGTATTTTTCAGCGTTGTCTTGAAATAATTTCTATTTGATTAAAAAGATAAAATCTTCCGTCAAGTAATTATGCTCTTTTACCAAGCCTACCTCTCTGTAGACTATAAATTTCTTGAGCCAACAGAGCAAGTCGGGTTCATCTTTGGTCACCCAAGCCCTGCCTCAGACCTTCAGAAATGCTTGATTAATATTTATTTCTGTGATATTCACTCCACTTTATAGGGTTGTCTCCATCAGTGTTGTCTTATATACATTGCAGACTTTAAAATGGCTTCTTTCTTTTTTCAGGTGACTTATTGCAATAAGGTAGTTAATATTTATTCCAGAAGAGGAAGGGTTATTCTAAATTTGCACCACCGAAAGTCATGGTATAAATGCCTTCTGGAATAAACATCAACCATTAGCTTTTCTGTTGGTTAATGTCATCGAGAACAGTCTGTCAACATTTTTTCCTATGTTGCTTTTCTTTTCAGGGGCATAGAATAAAGATGAAAAAGCACAGCTCTGGGAGCACACAGAACAGAGAGCTGGCACTCAAGGGATTGATTATGTATTCGCTTATTTATTACAATTTTTAAAAAATGGCCCAGCTGCTTCGGCTTGCACAAGCTGGGCTGAAATATTTCACTCAACAGTATTCTCATCTGGTGGTTACAACACTGAGTGATTTCATGAAAGGGGTTTTTAACCCTAAATGAAGAGAATAAAAATTAGGTAAAAATAATTTTAGTGTCTAAATTGGGATTTCAACAGTCACATGTTTCCAAGGAATACCTAGTACTTGTTTCTCCTGCCCTGAGAGCTGGTCTACACCAGCCATGGGGGAACCACCTCACCTGAGAGGATTTTCCAGTTGTTCACATATATCCCTCACTTGATACAAAAGGCTTGTTCCAGACCTGTTCGCCGTAGCTTATGCAATGCTCCCTGAAGAATCCCACCCTCTGGCTGGGAATATTAGGTCTGTAACCCTCTGACACTGCCTCCATGTGGTTTCTCTCTTGCTACCATTATTATGCCTTGTAAGTTCTGTTTTGGTCAAAGGATGGGATAGCCAAACCCCAAGTGTCTTAGAAGGAGGTTTCTGTTGGCTCAGGTAACTGGAATGTCCCGGCATAGGTCTGGCACAAGCTGCTTGACTTTCTCTTGCCTTGGCCCTTCTCGTGTTCTGCTGTCAGACAAGCTCTCTTGTGAAGGCAAGATAGCCATCAGCTGCTCTGGCTCCATGAGCTCCATGCCCATTATCCTCCATTTCAAGACTGCGTGAATGAAATCTTGTGATCTGACTCTCCTTGACCCAAGATGGGTATTAAATTCCCATCTCATCTGTACCATCCAAGTTTCACTTGTAGAGTACAGAAGTCACTTTAGATATTTAAAGCAGAGAGGGATTTACCACCAGTGTTAGCTGCTTGCAAAATTGTTGAACAGCCTGAAGGAGTGATTTCTGGGTTGAATCTTCAGAAATGACTCCCAAGGCATAGCAGAACTGACCTGCTATAGGGAATATGACCCTCAAAGCATTCAGCAGGGCAGGGAGTCAGGAGGCCACCCTGGGAACAACTGAGTTCAGGAACACACACCATACTTGTGATTCAGGGATCAAGAGGCCAGGAGGCTCAGGACCCCACTGCTATTGCCACGAAATTGCTTCTCAAATCCAAGATTGACTTAACCAGGTGTTGGACCACTGTTGCAGGAGCAGAAGACTTCATGAACACGCGTATGAGACAATGCAAATCACAAAGAAACCATCTCTGTTGTATGTCTACCTTTCTTTCAAATTGCATTTGAGTGGAACACTGCAAAATGATTTACATTTAGATCATTGAGAAAAGTCAAGAAAGGGTAATTTCTAGCCACACAGCCCTCACGTCTGTTGCAATATAAGACAGCATGCTAGTGAGAGGATGGAAAGGGTTCTGAGGGCTGATCTACCATGGAGGAAGCTGCAAGAGTTCAAGGCTTTCCTTGAGCAAGCCTTGAGTCACACTTCTAGCTCCTGGAGCAGGGGAAAGAATCAAGTCCACTGAGACTAATGGTGGGATGAGGTTGGTAGTTGCTTAATGCTGTTGTATTCGTAACACGAAAACTATCTGAGTTTGTGTGTGATTTATGAAGAAGTTTAGGGGCCAGTAGATGGTGGAGTGGTTACACACTTGGCCTACCATGGTTCCAGTCTCAGACCTGATGGCTATAAAATCACACCGGGTGCATGTGTGTGCGTGCCCAAGATCCTAAGAGGAGAATGGAGAAAGGAAGGGGTTGTGGCATGGCCATCCCTCCCGAGGGTGATTTCTCACTTTCCCTCTCACTGTCTCTGTCTCTTTGGTGAGCACACATAGCCTATGGCAAAAACCTCTTTAAAAAAAAAAAAGAATAAAGGTTTATTTAGTTCTTGGTTTTGGAGATCCAGGAGCCAAGTCCACTGAGGGTCTTCTTCCAAATATGGCACTGGGCATCAAACAGCAAATGGCAAGAACACACGTTTATGTCTGTATCTCTGTCCTTCGTCTTGTAAAATCACCTTGGGAGCCCCACCCTGACGACCTCATCCAATCCCAGTCACCTCCTAGGACTCCATCTTTCCGTTCCGTAATCAGATGATGTCTTCACCCTCTTAATGCCATTACAGTGGCTCACCACATTTCCACATGTGAACTTCTGGGGGGCACATTTAAATCATCAGTGGTAGTGCAGAGGAAATTAGGCTGTAAGTATATTGGTATAGCCATTCCACTATTACTATTGTAGAAAAACAGGGAGAAGATGCTGGGGGTCCCTGCAAGGCATATGGTGCTGTCATTTACAATACCTTCACCTACACGCTTTCATTCACCTCTCACAAAGACCACTTGAGGGAGGAAGGCCAAGTGATATTTCCATCTCACAAATGAAGAAGTCCAGACGTGGAGGTCAAGAGCTGCTCCAAGGCAATCCCTGCCAGCGGCGAGTAACTGGTCTCCTCACCCCTTCTCTGTGGGACTGGATCAGAACATAGAGGAAGCTTCTTTCTGAAACAAAGGAGCCAGGCCCCAGCCCTTCTGTGCAGAGCCTTGTGCCAGGAGAAAGGATTTTTCTGCCGTCTGGAGGTCAGGGAGAGAGGAGAGCCCTCGGAGGCCACAGCGGACTCGCTCGTGGCGGAGGTGGGAAAGGCGTGCCAAGCACTTGGGAGCTTGGCCTTCCTCATTTGGTCTTTATTTGAAGAATGAAATGGGAGTTTCACATTTGTTTGTTTAACGATGAGCATTCCAAGATGTCAGAGTATCATCATAAATCTCTAGATGTAGGGCATAGATGGGCTGGTGTTTCTCCCTAACAGTAATATTTTTAGCATTAGCCATTCCTACGTAAAGGCAAATCTTCTTTGATAATAGATCAAAGTGAGTCCCTCCTTCTAGCCTTCCTTGTGGGCTGTGAAATGCCTGGGTTTGCATAAACCAGATTAGAGCCGCGCAGCACACAGCGTGCAATAGCAACATTACAAATGCTTCCTCCTGGTGTCAGCACCCAGGAAGCCCGAGCCTCCTCACCATTGACTCTTACAGACCCAGGCCTCTATGGTGACTGATCACACAGGAGCCTGGCAGCACCCTCCCAAGAAGGGGATTTGCTCTAGGCCATAGGGCAGTGTGGATGGTGGGGCACATTCTTGGGAATGAACGGGAAGTATTGGGACTCTCTCCTGGGACATTCTGCCTACAGTTCAGATGAGCACTGCCCCTTCTCTCTCTCCTCCTTCAACCCCTAGATCCAGGTGGGGGGTGGCAGGGTGAGACCAACCAGCCAGGTCCTTAGAGAGACCAAGCTGGCCAAGGAACTTCCTCCCTGCCTCTTCCAGACTTGCCAGGCCCCGCCAGCTCCCTGAGGCCCTGGGACTTTTGGTCTTTTCCAGCATCATTCCCAGTCCACAGGGCCAGTCCTTCCCACCAGCTTCCTGCCCAGGAGAGGCCCCCAGTGGACACCTCTCTTGCTTTCATCCTGGGGACAAAGACAGGTCAGGGGACAGTAGGGCCATTACTGGCTCCATCTCTTCTGGCTGGTGGCCTTGGGCCTATAGTGTTGTTGTGGGAAGACAAATAGAGGGGGTGCTCAGGAGCCCTGAGCTCTGTGTGAGTGTTCCAAAGCCCAAGGGGACAACCACTTCTGGGCTAGACACACGAGGTGTGATCATTCTGGGGGAAAATATGATTTCCTTCCTGTTTTGAGGGAGTCTACTTTCATTATAATTATTATTATTTTGGAGAGGTTTTTGCTATAGGGCACGTGCACACTCCAGAAAGACAAAGAGAGACAGAAAGACAGAAAGTGAGAAATCACCCCCCAGGGGGATGGCCATGCTGCAATCTCTTCTCCTCCATTCTCCTCTCGGTATCTTGGGCATGCACGCACACGCACCTGGCGTGATTTTAAGCCACCGGGTCTGGTACTTGAACTGTAGTCGACTACAGGGGAGTCCAGTGACATAGCCATTACACCAACTGCTGGTTCCCCTTATTATTATTTTTAAGCAGAGTGGCCAAACCCTGGGCTTTTGTGTTTGAAAAGCCCTTTGAGGGGGGACGAAGAGAAAAAGAGGAGAGAAAACTGTCTCTCCAGGACAGAGAGGCCCAGATGAAATGGCAATTTGCTCCTCTTTTGACCTGCGGGGAGAGGAGGTCTGCTGGTTCTGTGAGCTGCAGGTCCCTACATGCTCCTGGTAGTATCCCTAGAGTGGCCACAACCCCACAGAGGCTGCCAGCCCTGGTTGGGTCGAATGTTTCTGGCTGAGGAGAACCCCCCCTTCCCCCAAGGGACAGGGGACCACATGGGACCTTGCAGTGCTTCTGTGCCCAGCCAGGTTTTGAGACTTACCAAGCACCAGAAAAGATGGGGTTGATTTTCCCACTAGTTCTGCAGGATCTGGAGGAGGGATGCATTCAAAGTTAAGTAATTTAAAGGAAATAGAAAAATGCTCCATTCTACCACTCCCGGGCTTGTGGTCTGCAATTTACACCCACGTTTGCATTTTGACAGATAATTTCCCAACACACCATTCTTCAGTAAAACACTAACATTAGCAGAGACTTCTGAGGGGCCATGAGGAATCGCCTTAGTGTGTGGTGGGGGAAGGGGACATCAGAGGCCGGGGGATGCCTCACCGATGCTGCCTGGTGGGTGCTGGCTTTCCTCCTGTGCTCCCTGTGCAGGAGAGTCCTCAAAGACAGGTGGAGGGTTAGCCACCGCCCACCCCAAACGGGTGGCCGTGCGGCGCTTGTTTATGTGAGGGACTGTGCTTCTTGGCCTTGAACTCCCTCTCATGAGAGGCCACAGTGGTAGTGTGGATGAAGGCTGCTGAGCCTCATTTAGAAGAAAGGCCCTGCTGTGTGGCAAGCTCCCGAGAGACATTTGTGCAACGAAACAGAGAGTCGGTTGAACAGTGACGTTAGAGGGGGCATGCTCTGGGCCTGCTCTTTTGGGGGTGGGCTAACCATGCTAGACTGTTTGCTTTGCAGGTGGCAGAAACCCTAGGGACAGAGGAAGAGTGGGAGCTGTCTGTAATCAAGTCCAGAGGGGAAAGGATTCACTTTGTGTCCCTCTCCAATGGTTCCATAACCTCTGCTGCTTCCAGAAATGTAAATCAGGCATGGCATCAGTTGTAGAGTTGATTTCAGGAATAGGATACTAGAGACGAACTTTCTGAAATACTATCAATAAGCATCAAGAGCCTTAAAAATGTGTGGAGGCCTGCAGGTCACTTTTTATTCTTATTTTTGCCAAAGGGTATGTGCATTCAGCAGAGAGGCAGAAAGACAGAAAGGAAGAAAGCACCCCCTGCTGGGGCATGGTCACACAGCAGCCCCTTCTCCCTTTCTCTGTCCTGCTGGGATTCTGGACAAGGACATGCTCTTGGTATGTTTGTCAAGTCTTCAGGGCTGAGGTATGACTCATGCAGTCAGCCATGCAGGGTCTGGCTCCTTTGACTATTAAGCCATGGGGCCCAAGACCCTGATCTTCAACCTCCAAACAGTGAGAATAATAAATCCCACTTCTTATAAATCACCAAGTAACAGGTACTTCTTGTTATTAGCAACAGAATGAACTAGAACAAGGGGCATTTAGAAAATGACAGTCAGTAAGTGCTTTGAGAAGTCCCCCTTGGAGAAGAGAATTCTGGATCTTAACCCTCCCTTTTGATCTGAGCAGCTCAACCCTTATGTGTCTCCTTTAGTTTCTGCTTCCTGGTAAAATTTCTTCTGAAGAGAGTCTTCTGAAGATTTTTTCTTAAACCCCACAAATCTAGTGCAACTGCCTCATTCTTCAGAGAAGGAGGCCCAGAGTCTACATTTTTTACCTTCTTAGTTTTCAGTTTTGATTTGGGCATTGAGTGTTTTCTTAAATTAGATCATATTTTTTAATCCAAGTTCTGAACTGGGACCAAAAGAATTACAGTGAGACAAATTTCCTTTGAAAGCTGAATTCAGGTCAGTGGCGTTAGCAATGGCCAGGCCAGCGAGTGCCAGGCCCTGAGGAGACGAGTGTGTGAGCTGCTTCTCTTCCCTCCACTTCAAGTGCATGTAGCCAGGGAACGCTGGACCAGGAGCCACTTCAGGCCAATGAGAAAGCAACCCAGAAGGGCCTGATTTCTGGCACTTCACAAGAATGAGTCCAGGGTGTACATGCAGCCTTGGAAACATGCTGCCGTCGGGCCTTCTCTGGTCACTGACCAGCCCTCCTGAGTCAGACTGTGAGAACCAGGAAAGACAGCAGAGAAACGGAAGGACCCAGACTGGCTTGCTTCCGGCACCCACCTTCCTGGCTCGCTGGTTACCTATCTCCTATCTTGTCAGCTCAGACTGCCAAAACAATCCCACAGACTGGGTGGCTTGAACAACAACAGTTCTAGAAGGTGGAAGTGCAAGATGAAGGTGGCAGCAGGGTAGTTTCTCCTGAGGCCTCTCTCCCTGGCTTGAGGATGGCAGCCTTCTCGTGTCCTCACATGGCTTTTCCCCTCTGCTCCTCCTCCCTGGTGCCTCTTCCTATCTTCATAAAGACACCAGTTATATTGGGTTAGGGTCTCACCCTAATGACCTCATTTAACCTTAATTCCCTTCAGAAAGGCTTTATCTACAAATATGGTCCCACTGGGGATTAGTGTTCCAATTTAGGAATTTTGGAAGGCCCTCGTTTGGTCCATGGCACTCCCTGCAATCCCAGAAGGCAGGATGCTTTGGGTGGTGGCTGCTCTCCCACACATCTCTCTGTTACCTCAATCAAGCCTGGACAGGTCTCAGCAACTGCCAGCAGCCACAGCTGCACTTTCTTCCTGATTCGTTCTTTGAGCTCTGAAGTCCTCAAAACCCAACCGAATGCCATGAACAAATGCCCTTATCTGATAGGACACTTGGGACCTACCTGCCCTTTGGAGATTTAGGTTAACCATGACCCAGACTCTAGTTCTGTGGCCTCTGTAGAACTTCCTTGCGTCATTGTCAGCAGCTTCTCTCCGACTCTTTGCTGAGTGCCTTGTGTTTCCTGGCTTTAGACAACCTACTGAAGTCCCTTCCTTTCCAGTTGCCGCTCACAGCCAGTCGCATGCAGCATTTTCACAGGTCACTTAATTTCCTGATGATGTCAGATGGGGACAGAGCAGGATCACATCAGCAATGGAGTAACCTTCTGTGGTCTCCTCCTGCCTTCTTTCAGCTCCTATTTTCTCCAAATCCCTGTGTCCCTCACCTTATTTGGCCCCTGAGAAGTGTGGCTCAGCTCTTGTGTGTAGCAGATGTTGTGAAGTGCCTTCCAATGTCCCCTCTCAGGATCATGGCTCTCATCCCCAACCTGCACAGGAGCTGATCCCTTATCTGTCCCAGGTGAGTCCTTCCACAGGAAGTGCCTTGGACAAAAGGGAGCAGCTTCACCTGGGACATTGTAGACCCTGCGACTTTGCCTGGGGTTTGTGGTATAAAGGCAATGGCTTGTGTGATCGGTTTGGATCTAAAGGACCATACCAGATGAGTTTTCCATGGAATTTACAGTAACTTCTCCCTCTGCTCAGTCCTCAGCCCTTGCAGGTGCTGACCCTGAGAACATTCCCTGTACTATAATCACCATCTTCGAATGTCACTGCAAAACCTGGCCTAATAGCCTGGCTCTGGCTACCACCAGGGTCTGCCCCATCAAGGTGGTTTACACTTCCTCTACCTTCCAGGCATCCTAGAAAGTCTATATCTTTGGTCTTCATTCCCACTTTATTGACAGAGAAACTAAAGCTCAGAAGGAGAAGGCGAGGCAGGCCCAGCGGCACCCATTCCACTAGTGACTGACTCAGCTGGAAAGGCACAGCACCGGGTTATGTGTAATTCTCTGTTAGTTTGATGAGTTAGTTGACTTAACATGTGAGATTGGGAATTTGGTGGTAAAACTAAGCCAGGGGTGGTCCTGCCTGTGGGAGAAGAATAATCTCTCTATCACCATGAGTCCCATTCCTTCATGCAGCCGTGTACCTATGTCCATTATATCAACCAGCCTTTCCCTCCCTTAACTTCTATTAATCTCTGCACCTTGGAAGCTCTGTATCCTCATCTGGTTTGCTTAGAATTCTTTTGGTTGCCAGGAATTGAAACCCACTAAGCATGACAGCAAGTGATCTCAAGAAAATCCAGTAAGACTGAAGTGCTGGTTTTGAGGGTCCCATTCTTCCCTGTGCCCTGTGCCACTGGATTTCTCTGAGTTCCAGCTACAGTACAGAATCAACCACAGTGGGATGGAGTGACAGAGCTGCTGACAGAGTGAGGATCATCTCCCCCCACCCACTTCTAAACTCCCAGATGTTTTGTGGTTTTGAGGGTCCTGTTCTTCCCTGTCCCCTGTGCCATTGGATTGTTCTAGGATCCAGCTACAATGCAGAGCCAGCCACGGTGGGAGTGACAGAGCTGCTGAGCGACCACAGCTCATCTCCCCCTGCCAGTGACTTTTGGAATACCTGGTGTCTTTTGAGATTTCATCCTTTACTGGCCTGCATGATGAGCTGTACTGGCTGATGTGATGTGCAAATTGTACTTCTTCCTTTAGTTATATCCTCCAGCTCAGCGTCAGGTACACCTGGTCCTGAGACTTTGCGGAGGTACCAAGCACCTCAAGCAGGCTACATACACCCTTTTTTTATTAGAAGATGAAACATATCAGAGAAGTAGAGCACTTCTTCCCCCATGACACTATAGAGTCAACTCCAAGAAATTAGGAAGAAATGTATAATCCATCAGATGACTAGAAACCAGTGCAGAGGCACAAGAAATATGAGAAACCAAGAAAATTTTCTCCTTCAGGGGAAAAGAATAACTCCTCATCAAACACAGACAGCACAATAGAACTTGTGGAAATGTCAGAGAAACTATTCAGAATATTCATAGTGACAAAACTAAATGAAATGTAAGAGAAAAGAGACAATGAACTTCAGGAGAGAAGGAAGTCCTTCCACAATTTGAAGGAGAAGATAGATACCATAAAAAAGAATCAAACAGAATTTTTAGAGATGAATGCTGTAATTAGGAAATAGAAACCTCCTTTGAAAGTATTAATAGCAAATTAGATCATGCAGAAGATCAAATCTTGGATCTAGAAGAAAAAACCTCTGACTTAGACATAATCACCAAAAAAAGGTGTGTGGGGGATAACCAAAAAAAAAAAATTAAGATAATATACAGGAAATACTGTGTACTATTAAATGCCCAAACATCTGAAAAATTGGTATAGTATAAGGTTGAAAGTCTAATAAGGGCATCAATAATTTATTCCATGAAATACTGGAAGAAAACTTTCCAAACCTAGAGAAACCCTGAAACATCCAGAACCAAGAAATACAAAGGACCTCAAATAGAATCAACCTAAGAAAATCCTCTTCGTGGCATATTATAGCCAGATTGGCCAAAAATCACTGATAAAGACAAGATTCTAAAAATGGCAAGAGAGAAATGTGAAGTTACTTACAAAGTTTATCCCATTAGGCTAACATCAAACCTCTCAACGGAAACAATGCAAACAAGAAAGAATGGAAAGATATATTCAGTGTTAAAAACAATTTCAGCCAAGAATACTCTACCAAGAAAGATTATCCTTCAAGTGGGAAGAAAAGATAAAAACATTCTCAGATAAACAAAACATGAAAGAATTTACCACTAGACCAGCTCTTCAAAAAGTGCTGAAGGTAGTACAATACCAGGAAAATTGAAGAGAGACAAACAGAAATAAGAGAACAAAGAATAATCAAGAAAATGACTAACAAAATGGCAGGGACAAGCCTGCAAATACCAATAATAACATTGAATGTTAATGGATTAAATTCTCCAATCAAGAGACACCGACTGGCTGAATGGATTAAAACAACAACAACAATAACAACAACAGAAAACCTCTATTTACTGTCTACAAGAAAGGTTCCTTGTGGATAAAGAAAGGTTCCACTTTTAGATAGACTAAAAGTGAAAGGTTGACAAAAAGGTATTTCCATTCAGACAGAAACCACAAAAAGCTGGAGTTATGATACTGATTTCAGACAAAATAGGCTTTAAGACAAAAACTGTAAAAAGAGACAAAGAAGGACACAGTATAGTACTAAAAGGGCTAATTCATCAAGAAGACATAACACTTACAAATATCTATGCACCCAACTCAGGAACACTCAAATATATAAAGGAAAGACTGCTAGATCTTAAAGGAAAGATAGACTATAACACACCAATCGTTGGGGCTCTCAACAATCCACTATCTCCTTTGGACAGATCATCTAGACAAAAACTAAGCAAAGAGATACAGGATCTAAACAATACCATAAATCAAACAGACTTGACAGATGTCAATAAAACCTTCCACCCCAAACCCACAAAATACACATTTTTTCTTACCCTCACATGGAACCTTTTTGAAGATTGATCCCATAACTGGGCACAAAACAAGCCTTTACAAATTCAAAGGCATAGAAACTATATCCAGCATCTTTTCTCAACCATGATGGAATTAAACTTGATATTAACTTCAGAAAGGACTCTTGAAAATATACAAACATATGGAAACTAAACAACCTACTTTTTTTTTTTTTTTGGAGAGGTTTTTGCTATAGGGCGCGTGCGCTCGCCAGACAGACAGAGAGAGACAGAGAGACAGAAAGCGAGAAATCACCCCCCGGGGGGGATGGCCACGCCGCAATCCCTTCTCCTCCATTTTCCTCTCAGGATCTTGGGAATGCACACACACGCGCCCAGTGTGAGTTTAAGCCACCAGGTCTAGGACTCGAACCATGGTCGACTACATGGGAGTCCAGTGACATAGCCGTTACGCTAACTGCTGGTCCCAACAACCTACTTTTGAATGACTTCACAACCACTGGAGAATTAACATTGAAATCAAAAGATTCATTGAAACCAACGATAATGAGCACATGAGTTTCATAATCAATGGAACACAGCAAAAGCAGTTATAAGAGGGAAGTTCATAGTGATAAATGTGAATTTAAAAAAAATGGAAAGGTGGCAAACAGACAACTTAACAGCACACCTCAGGGAACTGGATAAACAAGCAAAAATACCAGGAGAAAAGAAATAATAAAGATTTGAGCAGAAATAAATGAAATAGAGAATAAACAAACTATACCGAAAATAAATGAAACCAAAAGTTGGTTCTTTGAGAGGATAAACAAAATCGACACACTGTTAGCTATACTAATTAAGAAGAAGAGATAAAGGAAACAGATAAATCAAATTTGAAACAGGCAGTATTATAACAGATATAAGAGAAGCACAAAACATTAGAAAATACTATGAATGACTATACTTCAACAAACAAGAAAACCTGGATGAGATGGACAAATTTCTGGACACATATAAGCTACCAGGTTGAATCAGGAGGACACAGAAAGCCTGAATAGACCCATAACAAGCAATGAGATTGAATCCGTAATAAATAACCTCCCAACAAAGAAAAGTCCAAGTCCTGATGGCTTCATTTCTGAATTCTACAGAACTTTTAAATAAGAGCTAACCCCCTTCTGCTCAAACTATTTCTAAAGACCCAAAAGGAAAGAACCCTCCCAAGTTCATTTTATGATGCCTCCATTATCCACATTTTCAAAAGAGACAAGGTACATAACAAAAAAGGGAAAACTACAGACCGATATCTCTGATGAATATACATGCAAAAATTCTCAACAATATACTAGCAAATCATATCCAATAACACATAAAAAAGACTATACATCATGACCAAGTAAGCTTTATTCCAAGGATGTAAGGGTGATTCAACATACACAAAACCATAAATATAATACACTATATTAACAGAAAGAAAGATTAAAAAACCATATGACTGCATATGGTTTTGCAGCATAGAAGGAACATTTCTCATCACAATAAAAACCATATATGAAAAACTTATAGTGAACATCATACTGGAACAAAAACTGGAAAAAAACAAGGCTGCCCACTTTCTTCACTGCTTTTCAATATAGTACTGGAAGTCCTGGCCAAAGCAATCAGAAAAGAGAATAAAATAAAAGGCATTCAAATAGGAAAAGAGGAAGTGAAATTATCTCTATTTGAAGATGACATAGTTATATACATAGAAAACCCAAAAGAATCCATGAAAAAACTCCTGGTCAAAATAAATTAATTCAGTAAATTGACAAGATACAAAATCAACATACAAAAATCTATGGCATGATTATACACCAACAGTGAGCAGACTGAGGTAGAACCGAAGAAAGCAATCCCATTTACAATAATCAGAAAAAGTGTAAGATAACTAGGAATAAACCTAACCAAAGAAATCAATGACCTCTACAAACTAACAAACAAACAAAACAAAACACCCTATGACACAAAAAAGTGGAAGGACATCCATGTTCTTGGATTGGAAGAATTAATATAATCAAAATGTCACTTTTACCATATTTAATCTACATATTTAATGCAATCCCAATCAAATTACCAGAGATATTCTTCACAGATCTAGAAAAAACAATAATAGAATTTGTCTGGAATAATAAAAGACCCCAGTATTGCCAAAGCAATTATACACAAGGAGAGTAGAGTAAGAGGTAGCTCACTCCTTGACCCAAAAATATATTACAAAACTGTGATAATCAAAACAGCATGGTACTGGCACAAAAGGAGGCATGTAAACCAATGGAACAGACTAGAGACCCTAGGACTAAACCTCAAAATGTACAATCAAGTGATTTTTGACAAGGGCCACCAATCAATACAGTGGGGAAAAGTAAACTTCTTTAGCAAAATGGTGCTGGAAAAACTGGGTATCCACTTGCAGAAAGATGAAATTGGACCCCTATCTCTCACCATTAACAAAAATCAACTCAAAATGGATCAAAGATCTAAAACCAAGACACCAACTACAAAACTACTGGTGACAAACACGGGGGAAACTCTTAGAGACATAGGAGTAGTCAAAGACTTCTTGAACAAGGTCCCCAAAGCACAGGCAATAATCCCAAAAATAGATAAATGGGATTACATTAGGTTAAAAAGTTTCTACATAGAAAAAGAAATAATAATTAGAATGTATCAACAACCCTCTGAATGACAGACTATGTTTGCAAATTATGCCTCAGATAAGGGACTGATAACCAGAATATACGGGGAACTCAAACGACTTACCTGAAAAAAAAAATCAACCCAGTTGAAGGGTGGGCAAATGAGCTGAACAGACAGCTCTCTAACGAAGACATACAAACAGGCAAAAAAGGCATACAAAAAATACTCAATATCACTTATAATAAGGGGGATGCAAATCAAAACCACAATGAGATACCACCTAACCCCAATCAGGGATGGCTAAGATTAAAAAAATAAAGAATGATAAGTGTTGGTGAGGCTGTGGAGAAAAAAGAACTCTCCTACAGTGCTAGGGAGAGTAGGAGGTGGAACGTGAATCGGTACAGCCACTGTGGCAAAGAGTATGGAGATTCCTCAACGACCTACAAATAAAACTACCATATGATCCAGCAATTCCACTCCTGGGTATCTGCTCAAAGAATAGGAATACACTTAGTTGGAAAAATACTTGCACATCCATATTTATTGCGGCATTATTCTCAATTATTAAGACATGAAACCAACTCAAATATCCATGAACAGATGAATGGATTCAAAAGTGTGGAGCATATACACTAGGAAATACTACTCAGCCATAGGAAAGAATGGGACCCTGGCACTTGATAGAAAGTGGACGAATATGGAAAATTAACTAAGCAAAGCAAGTCAGACTATGAAAGATAAGCGTTGTATGTCCCCATTCAATTTATACCAAATGTCTGCACCCTATGGCAGAAACTGAAAGACTGGAAGACAAGCATGAAGAGCAACTGCTGGTACCAGAGACTGTGGAAGAAGGGTGGAAAATGGGAAAGGGTGAGAGGTAGGGAATCAAGGAGAAAAAGAAAGAAGCAAAACATTTAAGGAACACAAAAAAATGTGCATGGTAACATCTTTGACTGAACCAACATGCAGTGAATCTATGATGGGAAAATTCATTTGGTATGCTGTAATGATTCACAGTGATTGAAAGTTAAAAAAAAAGTAATAATTAAAAACAAAAAAAAAAAACAAAAAAAAAACCCCAAAAAAAACAAAAACAGAAGTGCCTGAGTTTAGGAAGGGCTGGATTCCAGGCAGCTTGAGCGCTAACTTCTCCCTTGTGAGAGGCAGAAATGCATGGTGGCTAACAGCTCAACCTGGGAGCCAGCCTGTTCAGTTTAAATTGACTTTGCTGTGCCTTGTCTTGGAAACAATATCTTAGTGCCTTGGTTTCCTTGTCTGTAACCTGGGGGTAATCATAGCGCCCATCCTACAAAACTGTTACCTGAAATAAATGAGGTGATGGTGTAAGAGGCCAGACATAGCATGTGGCACAGATTATACGCTGTGGGTTTTGTTAGCGCTTACTCTTGGCTTCTCCACTTTTCTCATTTAGTCTCTTCTCTGTGCTCTTTTCCAGCCTCTTTTTGGGGGTGCTCATGACTTAAGCATGCATCTGGCTCAATGATAATGGCCTTTTCTCACCTACTTGATTTTCAATGCAAGGATCCTTTTCTATAAGACATCTTTTTCCTGTGCCTCGAGGTTTGCAGATCCTACGAGAAGAAATTGTATTGTTCCCTGTTCATCTTTTTGAGCCTGATCGGTCAAGTGATGTGTCACTAGAAACTAAAGTTGGCTCTCCTCAAACCAGGCTCCCATCTTGGTCTGAGCTCCTGAGGCTAGAGTATGGGGATGACAGAGATTGTCTCCACTGAGCAGGCACTGGGTAGACTATAAGAGGGGCATGTAGGAAGGGCGGAACCCCCTGCAAACGCCACCTCCTGCAGCACACTGACAGCCCTTTGGCTTTCCCCTCATGACCGTGAAGGTTCCTTTCACTACACAGTATGTTGAAGGTTTAATCTTTCTGTATGGTTTTGTTACCTATTCGCCTTCTTCTCCCCTTGCATCTCCTCTAGGCACTACCCTGGGAATACTTGCCTATAGTCCCTATGATCTCCTGGAATGAAAGGTAGAGGCGTCTGCTCAGTCCTTTCTCTGCTTGAACTCCCCGAATCACTGAGCCTCTCCTCTACAGGCTCTCCCTTTCTACTTCCCAGGCTGCTGGCTGGTCTTATGCACTTCCCGCCCCACTCTCCAGTTCACCCTTTTCTGCTACTTCGGTAGTCACTGGGATGTCTCATACTCTATCTCAGATTATAAGCTTCTAGAAGACTGAGATGATATTCTATTACACAAATATTCTATTATACAAAGTGAGTAAATGGTACTGCTTAAGTGACCAATGGCAGAGAGAGACTTAAAGTACTGCCTTGGAAGTGTCATGGCATCTCGTTTTCTGCACAACAAGGGATCCATTTTAAGTTATGAGTCCAACCAGAATGTAACTAACTCTTTCCTGAAAGGGGGCATCAAGCCCAGGCTCCTTTGGTGCTGTGAACGTTTAGCCCTCTCCAAAGAGAAGACATAGCCACCCTCAGAATGTATAGGTGGTAGAGGCAGGAAGCCAGAACAACTGCAATACCAGGGCCAGATTTTTCAGAGGCAAAGTCAAGTTTTCGAATGGTGGACATCAAAGCATTTTTGTAGGAAAGTGACACCTGGTATTGGATGGCTACGTTTTGTGTGAAGACTGAGATTTGCCACTAAGAGTTTGTGGCAAGAGGCAGCAGATAACCTGGTACAGAAACAAAATAGGAAACCCAACGTTGGTGTAAATCAGCCCACAGCTGTTCCTTCAAGTAGTTACTGCCACTTCTCCTACAAAGGGCAGCCATGGGCGGTCTATGAGGTTCTTTGCTGTTATGTGCAGAAAATAAAATGATTTTGTTCTCACCACAGAGTGTTTGTTGGCTTAGTCTCAACAAATACTTGGAGGTGGTTTCCTAGACTCATTGAGGAATTATTAAACATCTGGATGAATAGGACTTGCCATCCCATTAGATTCTTGGTATCCAGGGTGGCAAAACAAGGTGAACCGTCGCCCTCAGAACAGAATCTAGGCCTACGAAGTTTGCCTATGTCTGTATATAAGGTTACGGGCGCTCGTTAAGCATATGCTCAGTGGAGGAGATTCATTCTTCCTAGAATGAATTGGGCCTGATGGGAATTCCTGGGAAGGATGAAGAAGCTCCTACTGGGACTGAAACTTAATGACTTTGATCACTTTGTCAGGAGCATAAATTGGTGATTATAGAGCATGATGTAAGTAAGAACCCAGGGAGGGGTCAGTTCAACCCCTTTTATCAGCACAGGCTTATCCCAAGCCATCCTTAAAATAAAACGTGGCCTCGCTCTGCCCTAAAACTCTCCTTCCGGCCCAACACCTAGCAAAAAGCTAGAATCCATGTGTGTCTGAGGTGCGCGGAGCCCTGCCCCTTTAACCGGAAAGCCTCTGCCCCGAACCTCTCTTTTCACCCAACACCAAGCGAAAATGCAGGTTGAGTGGTCTCTATCTTCTTTCTCTCTCTGTCCTCCTTCCTCTCTCTTTCTCTTGAAATTTTTCATATATGTGTCTGTGTGTGTGTTTAAAAATCTGTAGGTACTGTCTCTTGTCTCTGACCTCTCCTTTCTCTTGCTGATTTCAGAATCCATCTGAGGTCAGCCTAGTCCTGCCCCTTTAATTGGAAAGCCTCTGTCCCTTCTGTGCTATGAGCCAGTGCGCTGCGTGGTTCTCATTGTTTTGCCCTTTTCTTAAAAAAAAAATTCTCCCTTTTTTATTGTTTCATTTTGCCTTTTTCTCCTTGTTTACTTTCTTTATTTATTTACATTTACTCACATCTGCTACGTGGGAGTCCAGCGACATAGACATTATGCCAACTGCTGCCCCGTCCCCCAACCTTCCATACAAAACTTTTTATTTTATTTGATTTTTTTTCCACGTTTTATTGATTCACAAAAGATCTTAAACTAAAAGTATGGACAAAGCTAGAATCTAGTGACAAGTGCACTGTAATTTTCTTCTGAAACTTATTTTTTCTTTCTCTATTCCCTCTTTTACTAAAGAGAGGTATAAACTAACTTATTTGCAAACACACAAAAAACTAGGTTAATCTCACTTTGGTCTGTTATTTGCACAAAGCCCCATAAGAATTCAATTTCTGATGCAAGGCAACAGATGCTATTGTATTATTGAACTTATGCAAATAACCATTCTGCCACAAAATAAGAATGCTCACAAATATTTTCCAATTGCAGGGGTTAAGAGGGGAGAAAAGTTTCTTTCAATTAAAAAAATTCTTTTTTGGGGACCAGCAGTTAGCGTAATGGCTGTGTCACTGGACTCCCATGTAGTCGACCGCGGTTTGCGTCCCGGGCCCAGTGGCTTAAAACTCACACCGGGCGCGTGTGCGTGCGTGCCCAAGATCCCAAGAGGAGAACGGAGGGGAAGGGATTGCGGCGTGGCCATTCCCCCTGGGGGGGGTGATTTCTTGCTTTCTGTCTCTCTGTCTCTCTCTGTCTGTCTGGCAAGTGCACGCACCCTATAGTGAAAACCTCTCTAAAAACAAAAACAAAAACAAAAACAAATTCTTTTTTTAACAAATTGCTGAACTTATCAACAACTCAAAGAAAACAAAAATCCCTAAATCTAGAAGACAAAGCATAGAAGAAAATTAGTAGTTTTAAAAAAGTCATAAAATTCTATTTCACCAATTCAGTCTCATGTAATCTCTCTTTTGTTGAATTTGCAGTGTTACTATGTAGTCGACCACGGTTCAAGTCCTGGATCCGGGGGTTTAAACTCATGCTGGGCACATGTGCGTGCATGCCCAAGATCCCAAGAGGAAAATGGAGGAGAAGGGATTGTGGTGTGGTCATCCACCCTGGGGGATGATTTCTCGCTTTCTATCTCTCTGTCTCTCTCTGTCTTTCTGGAGAGTGCATGCGCCCTATAGCAAAAAATCTCTAAAAAAATAAGAAAAGAAAAAAGAAAAGGGAGGGAGGGGAAAGGGGAAAGAAAAAACTGGTAAAAATATGCTTAATTGACAGGGATCAGCAGTTAGCATAATGGTTATGTCGCTGGACTCCCATATAGTCACGGTTCGCGTCCCGGACCCAGTGGCTTAAAACTCATACCAGGTGCATGTACGTGTGTGCCCAAGATCCTGAGAAGAGAATAAAAGAAAAAAGAAAAGGGAGGGAGGGGAAAGGGGAAAGAAAAAACTGGTAAAAATATGCTTAATTGACAGGGATCAGCAGTTAGCATAATGGTTATGTCGCTGGACTCCCATATAGTCACGGTTCGCGTCCCGGACCCAGTGGCTTAAAACTCATACCAGGTGCATGTACGTGTGTGCCCAAGATCCTGAGAAGAGAATGGAGGAGAAGGGATTGCGATGCGGCCATCCCCTCGGGGGATGATTTCTTGCTTTCTGTCTCTCTGTCTCTCTCTGTCTTTCTGGAGAGTGCATGCGCCCTATAGCAAAAAATCTCTAAAAAAATAAGAAAAGAAAAAAGAAAAGGGAGGGAGGGGAAAGGGGAAAGAAAAAACTGGTAAAAATATGCTTAATTGACAAAAAAATGAGAAGCTATTTGCTGATGAAAATGTATATAGTAATATCTTTGGCTTGACAGACATGCGTGGTATTTGTGTTGGAAAAAAGAAATGTATACTGTAAAGAGATGTGATTAAATGTAAATAAATTTAAAAATTAAAAGCAAAACAAAAAAAAAATGTGGCCTCTACACTAGTTGTAACAATGAGTCCAATTAAAGCAAACTCATTACAATGTTTTGCCATTTCACTGAGGATTTTTGGAGGTCCAGAAAGAGCGCATAACTTCTTTCATGTAAATCTCTTTACAGGGAAGAAATCTCTTTTAGATAAGTTCCTCCTCACCAGATCTCCTTCTGTGGAAAGTGGGAAGGGCTAGGAGAGCTACTCTTTTCTATACCCTTCTAAACACTCAGTAATTCCTTCTTCCTTCAAGAAACACCCTCCTCCACTGACACATGTCTAGGGAACCTCTAGGGAGGTTCCTTTTACCTCACAGGTACTTATTTTCTTTGTTCTTATTTCCAATCTCAAAAGTAGGTGAACGTCATAATTGCAAGACAACGTATGTCATCACCTAAGTCAACATGAGTATGAGGCATGTTGACAGGTATACCAACTTTTTGTGTCCTGGGATGACAGGATGTGACACTATTGGTTGTTCTCAGTGTTTCCTCCCCGCCCTCACCCCTCAGAGGGTACTTGTGCTTACCAGAGAAAGACAGAGATAGAGAAACCCGGAGAGGGAGAAAATACCCCTAAATGGTCATGCTGCAATCCTTTCTTCTGCATTTCTCCATTTTGTCAGGATTTTAGGTACACAAACACTCACAGACACCCGCACACACCCAGCATGTTTTTCAAGCTGCTGGGGTTGGGATTCAAACCAGTGTTTGGCCATGTGGGATCTGGCTCTCTTAACCACTAGGCCACAGGGTCAGCTTATGTTTCCTAATTTCTATCTTCTGTGTTTATAACACATATCTTAGTTCAGTAGTACATATAAAGTACACACACACACACATATGTATATAGTATGTCCTCAATTTTATTTTTATTTTATTGATAGCAATTCCCAACAAAAGCTGGAAACCATGGCCTTAGAGGAAGTAAAACTCTGCCCTGTGGCAGGAACCACACGTCTTTTGCATTTTGTTCTCTACTCCGAAGGCTGTGCGCTTTGCTCCTCTGGCCGTCACTCTGGCCTGATCTCTTTAGGCTGACCTGGCTGCCTCACAAGACACAACGTGAGCCTCCTCCTTAGAGGCCTCATCCCCTCCATAATCCCAACGGGCCATTGGAAAGAACTGAGAAGCCAAGAGAAAGGGGAGGAGATGGTCTCTCCTTGCCTTTGCTGATCTTGCCCAGGCTGACGGCTTACCCAGAGACAGCCCAGTACACTTCTTCATTCTAATTCTTGCATGCTTTCTTTTCTAGTACCTGTGAATATTGAGTTCTCATTCTTTGCCAGATAAACCAGAATAGTGAGAATCAGCCTGCAGTTACAAGTTTCTGCCCTCCCCCTCATGCTTATTTTGAAGTTTGAAGGAACCTACGAATTCTTAAATAATTCCTATTTAATTAGAATAGGGGGGACAGAGCTGATAAAAGGTCACAGGGGATTTCCTAAGGTTAGCTCCCTAATCATGAAAGCTATTTAAGATTAAGAACACAGCAAAGAGGGACCAGCAGTTAGCGTAATGGCTATGTCGCTGGACTCCCATGTAGTCGACCGCGGTCTGAGTCCCGGACCCGGTGGCTTAAGCTCACGCCGGGCGCGTGTGCGTGCATGCCCATGATCCCAAGAGGAGAATGGAGGAGAAGGGATTGCGGTGTGGCCATCCCCCCTGGGGGGTGATTTCTCACTTTCTGTCTCTCTGTCTCTCTCTGTCTGGCGAGCGCACGTGCCCTATAGCAAAAACCTCTCCAAAAAAAACCCAAAAAACAAAAAACGCATACACAGCAAAGAAAACTACGTTCTGGGAAGATTCTCACAGTTCAAGGACCAAAGCCTCAGGCAACCAGGATTCTTTGGCTGTGTTCCCCATATACAGTGTTCTGTGATCTACAGCTGCCCAGGAATCTGGACTGACAGGAAACCCCATAGAGGCTTCCTGCTCCTGGAGTGTGGTATTCAGCTAAAACCACCCCTGTTTAACACATTCTGCCCCTTCTTTAAGCAAGATGTACCTAAAGCGTCACTGTCTAGAAAAGTCTAGGTTCAGTATTTGTACATTAAACTTCCAGGTGAAACATATGTAGTAATCCTTAGTAGTCCTTAAAAAATGCTATTACTTAAGAACATTAGTCCTTTCTTCTCCCCCTTTTAAAAGCACATCTCAGTGTGTTACCCCTTCGTTTTCATGCTAGATTCTGACTATAGTTATTTCAGGGCTAGTTATGGACACCTTCCTCTCTGCCCCCTGAATTCTCAAATCTCTGAGAACTTCCTGACTCTCACTTGGTTCAAAATCTTACTCATTTCAAGAATTACTGAGTTTAATTCAAGGAAAAGAAACACATGGTGGCACCAGCAGTTAGCATAATGGCTATGTCGCTGGACTCCCATTTAGCCGACTGCGGTTTGTGTCTCGGACCCAGTGGCTTAAACTCACGCCGGGTGTGTATGCGTGTGTGCCCAAGATCCCGAGAGGAGAATGGAGGAGTAAGGATTGCGGCTTGGTCATCCCCCACTGGGGGGTGATATCTCACTTTCTGTCTCTCTGGTGAGCGCACGCACCCTATAGCAAAAAAACCTCTCCAAAAAAAAGAAAGAAAGAAGGAAAGAAACACATGTTTAAACGTGAATGGTGTGACCCGTTTACGTGACCACATCAGAGAAGACTGATGCTCTCTTTACGACCGACACGCGAGGGCTGTGTCATTCCCAGCAGCACATGAAGAAACTGAGGCCATGGCTCTGTTATTAACAATAAAAGCAGTAACTAAACTTACAGAGCACTTACTGTATGCCCAACACACTTCTAAGGGCTTCATCCATCTGAGCTACTTAATCCTCAGCAAATTTTATGAGGCAGTTCTATTATCACTCCCATTTTTCAGATGCTGAATCTAAGGCCCTGAGAAGGCAGTTGGCCTGAGGTCACAAACCCTGAATGACTGGATTCGCACCCTGGGAGTCTGACTTCAGAATCTTTTAGGTGATTAGTCCTAAACCACAAAGCAGTCAAGAGCAAGCACTATGGCCCCTTTTTTGTTTGTTTGTTTTTTGGAGAGGTTTTTGCTATAGGGCTCATGTGCTCACCAGAAAGACAGAGACAGAGAGACAGAAAGCGAGAAATCACCTCCCAGGGGGGATGGCCTCAATCCCTTCTCCTCCATTCTCCTCTCGGGATCTTGGGCACGCACGCACATGTGCCCCGCGTGAGTTTAAGCCACTGGGTCCGGAACTCGAACCTCGGTGGGCTACATGGGAGTTCAGCGACATAGCCATTATGCTAACTGCTGGTCCCAAGACCCGTTTGTTTTTAAATTAAACACACTTCGATTGTACTAGACTCCACATTCTGTCATTTGACTGATTTCAGGCTTTTCTGTACTTTTGAAGTTTTGAGCTGCTCAGTTTAGAGCTGGTTCCTACTGAGGCTAATGGTAAGTTCTCATACTCTACCCGAACTCTGTTTCAGTACTGGGTACCACAAACAACTCACTGACTTTTGAAGACGCCATTTTTCTAGACTAGTATATTTCACAATAATTTTGCTGATCCATTTCTGCATGTGACACCCTGGAAAGAAGACTCATCTGGGATGCACCCTGAGTAGTGGATTCAGAAAGCTTGGGCTGGAATGGGAGAAGGAGAGAAGGCCTCTGTGCTGCCACTCCCTTTTGGGAGAGCTGCCCTGGATTGGAAAACCCATTCTCCTACCTTCAAAGGCTTCCTAGGGAGACAGAAATCCTAGACATGACTCCTCCCTTCTGTTTGACGACACCTGTCACTGGCAAGAGGTTCCTCTGGTAATCTGCGTCCTACATACCACAGGTGAGCAATAAACATTCAGAGTGCCTGCCGTGTGGCTATGAGCCTGCCAGGCACCAAGAACTTCATCTGCGTTATTTCATTCCATTCTTGGTCAATCCCAGGAAGAAAGTGCTATTATTATCCCTGTAGTAGTTAAGGAAAGGTTAAGCACAGATAGGTTAAGTAATTTGCCCAAAGTTAAATCACTAGTTAGTGGTACACTCTTGATTTGAATTTATCTAGATTAGGAGCCTCCAGAGTCCAGCTTGTAAGCCTTATGAAGGGCTGCCTCCCTGCTGAGGGCTCATATTCAGTGGACAGGACCTTATGCTAGAGCAAAGGGCTATTTGCTGGCCTTTGGATCAGAGGATCGGATGCCTGTTGTTTCATTGCCTCTGGGATTCTTTCTTTTTAAAAACCGCTTAGCTTTAAAACGCCCTTGGGTTCACAAGTTCACTGTTCATTGAGTGTAGGAGGTGCCTAATTGTGGTTAGGGAAACTTTGAAGAGTATGTACATAATCACAGGCTGGAATGGATCATGAAAGGCCATAGTGGTCTTCTTGCTGTGGGGCAGAGATCTCCGCAGCCAGGGGGCACGACCTCATGGTCCTGCTTTCCTCAGGGCTCACCTGGTACTTCTGGCATCTCAGGTGTCAAGCAGCAGCTTCCCACAGGAGGGGCCTAGGATGAAATGATCACACGAAGGGCCCACACCAGTCCCGCAGCTACCGGTGCATTCTGGCTAGCAGGCCTTGCTTGATTCTTGCCCCTTCAGCAAGATACTCTGGGAACTGCACGTTCCCAGTCTTGATCACTAAAGCAGAAACACTACTGCTTTCTCATGTGTGCACAAGTAGGGAATCATGTCGGCAGTAACTACACGTGTACTGAATAGCATTTCTTCGTGACTATAAAAATGAATTTACACACGTGTGTCTAGATACATACCTCAAGACTGGAATGGGACTTGCTCAACACATGTGATATAAAGAATTATGGAGAACCTGGAATTTTAAAAAACATTTCAAGTACATGCTTTTCAAAAATGCTGCAGATGAAGTGAGAGATGTGCTCTTCAGTCTCATCCTCTCTAATCGTCTGTCCTTAACATTGCAGTCAGAATAATTGTTCTAAAACACAAACCTGATCGTATCACCCCCCTAGCATCCGCGGTAACTCCCATTTCCGCATGTTAAGGGCAAAGTCTTGACCAGTCTTGCCTAGGCCCCTGCAACTACTTGGCCCTTCTCTCCTGCTTCCTTTGACCTCGAAACCTTGGCACGTGCTGTTCTCTCTGCCACTAACACAGGCCTCTCCACCCTCCTGCAGGTCACCACTTCTCCACAGCCTACCTATTTCCCAGTCACCTCTCCCAGATCTTCACTCAGGTTCCCGTGCCTTAAACTAGCTCAGCAGCCCTGCCATGTGCTCTGCTCTCCCACCCTTCTTATTTACTGTACTTACATTTCTTTGTCTGTCTCCTTTGTCTCCAGTGCTGTGGGGGCAGAGAATGGGCCTGTTGTATGCACCTTATAGCTCATCGTGGCACACAGGGTATGGCCTAGTGTCACTCAGCGAATAATGAATAAATTAATCAGTTATGGCTCCAAGATCTACTGGTCAACTGCAGTCAGAACTTGCAGGAGGATCACACGGAAGCCCTGAGACCTGGCCCAGCGGCTGCAGAAAGTTGTCAGAATATATTCGTAATGCTGTCCCTTAACCAAGTTCCTCCCTGGGACCGAGGCAGGCAGCTACACCACCATCTGCAGGCCCCACCACCTGAGGTTCCTGGTGTTATCCACAGCAGGGCTCTCAGTCTTCCTGCAAACCCTGTGCCCCAAACATGTGGGGAACTCACCTAAGCCACTGCCAGGGAGTTCTCAAAGCATGCATTGTCCTGGGTCTTAGGATCAAAAGTGTCAAATGTATTCAAAGTGAGGCTGACACTAATGTATTTACCTCCTTAACCGTGGACCGAGAAGTACTTTGGCGTGGATTTCAGCTGCTTCTACAGATCAGTTTTCTGTTGAGTTTGACATGCAAAAGGCTTCTATTTTACACAGACATACATTCTCCACCTGGTTCCAAGAAGGCAGTGGTTTTCAAGTTCCATTTTGTCCCCTCAACTCCCACTTCTCACCCCAGGAGGCCTTTAGTAATGTCTGGACTAGTTTTTAATAATCACTATTTGGGAGCGGGTGTTACTGGCATCTGGTGGCAGAAGCTGCCCCAGTGATGCACAGGAAGGGCTCCACAACAGAAAGGGTCTGGCTGCAAATGGCAGTAGCACCGAGGTCAAGAAGCCCTGCATTGAGGTAACCCTGAAGCCACCAAGGCACACAAGAACCAGGACCTATTTACCTGTGTGGTGATTTCTGAGACTTACGAAAACAAGGGAAAGAACGAGTTAAAAACCGTGAGAAGACTGGGGCTCTCTCCTGCCTGGCAGTGGCAAGAAAGATGGGCAGCCCGTCTCTCAAGTTGGGCAATTCAGTTTGGGGAGTCTTCCTGGGTGTATCCCTCCCATGATCAATGACTCTCCTGTGGAGAGTCTCATAATGCAAGGCATTTCACATGGAATTGAATAGATTCTTGAGTGAGAAAAGGAGTTTTGGTGAAATCAAAACTGCATTTGTTTTCATATCAAAAATGCTCAGGTCATTTTCTTTTCCTAATAACATAACCATTTGGACAAAAATATCTCTTTGAAATGTGGGTGAAATGTAAACTGCTACTCTTCTACACAGACAATCCAGTGTATTTATACTTAATCCATAAAGGCATGATATTACAAAACACATTTGTATATTATGAAGCCATCTGGCATCAAATTTTCCAATTTATAGACAACTTTGTATTTACATAACAAATTATTAAATCAACCATTTTTCCGGTTTATAAAAGGTCACTGAGGTACACACACAGTGTGTATAAAAGCAGATAAGGCTGATAATACATATTTACAGTCGATACAAATTAATCTTTCATATTTGAAGATAATGCTTTTTATATATTTTTTTCTATAGCAGACTCCCCACTGTGAGCAGGATTTCCCATGCTTGAGTTGTTTATTGCTTTTTGGCTCACCAGTTTAATGTTCATTTCCGGGTTGTTCACACATATAGATTACTAATATCCTTATCTCTTTGGCTAATGCAAATGTGATCAAATGAATGGAAGAAAATGAGAAACTAATTCAATATTACAGTTCTGACTGGTTGAAGGTTTTTGTTTCTGTCTCCCAAATGAATCGAGTAATGCACAACTCATTTTATACACTGTGTTGAAAATCTTGAGTCTTGCATTACACCGATTGAGCGCCAATGGGCAAAGTAAACAAGAGATCAGGTTTTCAGTAAAGTCTAACACCGTGGCTTTCTTTTCAAAAAGAGCAATGCCGCCAACATCTTAAACATCTTGGATTTCAAAACCTTAATGCAAAGTTGTTTGTGACTTGCAAGGGAACACTGCAGACTGCATGGAAGATATCGAAGTTAATGACAATGTGCTATCATAGCCTGAAATGAGAGAGAATCGCCCCATGGGGTATGAAAATCTTCATAACCCCCTACAGAGAGTGAAAGAAACACCCTCTACTCTTCCCACAGTTCTGCAGTGTTCAAGTCAAATAGGAAGGTTGCATTGACTTAAAAAATAGAGCAAAGAACTTAAAGGGTCCAAGTAAAAGACTAAAAGTGGCCCATGAGACCACGAGAGATGAATGTTCTTCAAGCATTTTTCATTCGTAATGGGACTTAAAAGTACAAACTAAGAGTTCTTTTCAATAAATAAAAACCCTCAATTGCTTTTAATGCTACAGACAAGACAAATCACACAAGAGCTGCTCAGTTAATTTTCACTCATTTGAAATAATCTTTAAAAACTACTAAGTGGTGTAGTTTATTCTTGTGCTTTCCAGGACTGTTAGTAGACACAAAACAAAATTGAATTTCTTTTTCCAGCAGG
>NW_006160061.1:5951750-5991237 GCF_000334495.1 Tupaia belangeri chinensis
ATATTCTTTGAAGGAGCAAAAATTTTTCATTCTGTTTCCATTCTTGGATTTTTTTTTTAGTTTATTTTGGGGAATAAAAAATTTACTAACATGAAAGACTAGCCTTCATTTGGGAAAAAAAAATGAATTGTCTTCAAAACAAAGAGAAAGAAATGGCTCTATGGGCAAAATGGAAGTACTTGAATGACCAGTTTTTTTTTAATTGTAAAGTAGGTGCAACATTTAAAAAAAAATGTTACAGCACTCTATGACCTGCAATGCTAACAATATTTACACGACTGCTTACATGATACCACAGAACTGTAAGAGAGAGAGAAGAAACCCTGTGTGGACTGACACAGCTACACCTAGCACCCACATCACAGCTGTAAGCAACCAGTGGGATCATGGGCACAGACATACTTTACATGGCCACTGATGTAAAGTATACAACGGCTGGGAGCACACACCAGACTAGCTCAAAACAGGAGACAGAAGGCTTGGTCAGCACAAACTCAGTCTGAAGACAGAAAAGCAAATGCTTAAAAGTCTACATATCAACACGCACACACACACACACACACACATGCAGACACAACCAATACATGGACATGTATGTGTCTATCTGTGAGTAAATACAGCTGTGTAGACAAAACAGTAGAAAAGCAGTTTGGTGCCCAAAAAACAGATATTAATGGTTTAAACATACCGAACACAACTTATAACAAAAAGGTGTCTCCTAAACGACAGAGATTACTTTGTGACTGTATGACTGCATGAAGGACGAGGCGGCAGTTCCACATGACATGAAGACGGAAGAGTCTATCCCCTGAAGGAAGTGTTGCTACCACCAGGCCATGAAGCCCAGGGTAGCTAGTTGCATTCCATCAGGCTTAGGGGTAGGGGTGAGAGTGAGAGCTGAAGGGACAGAGAGACCCAGGAGACCTGGGGGAAGAACTAAGAGTTGTCGCTCTCAAAAGTGAGCCCAGGTGGCGTGCTCTATGCTGTGACTCAAAAACCAACTCCAGGAATGACCTTGGTCTCTTTTTTCCTGAGTTACTGGAACTCTGCTACATGACAGGACTGAGGAATTGGGGGTGACTGGGAGAGGAGGAGTGGGGAGATGTGATAGGCATGTGAGGGTCCAGAGCCCACCATTACAAGGCCTCCCAGTGGCCTAAGCATTAGGCCGTTGAGTGAGCCTCAGGCTAGAGGACAAGGCAGTGCTGTCCAGAGGTTAAAGGACTGGGGACAGGGGCTGGTGGCTCCAAGAATAAAGGGATAATGAATTCCTGCTTTTGATAATCCATCAGCTGAAATCAGGCTGTAGGCCTGAAACTTTGCTTAACTGCCTGGGAGATAGGGTTATACCACCACCACAAAAATTGTGAAAAAAGACGGAAGATGAGGTTGTGCTACATTTCTTATTGATTACCTTGTACTGTACTTTACAATGGCTCACAGTTTTAGGTTTGTATACTTGTAATGTAGTATTTTCTCTCTACATTTGTTTCACATTTTTTTTTCTTACTTAATATAATATAAATAATTTGGTTAATAGATTTAACCTGCACATGTCAGCCACATTAATATATATAAGAATCTGTTAATGGTATAAATAATTCTTTAAATAAAATAAATCTGATATGTTACATAATACTGATAAAAAATTACCATTGCTAATACTTTAGTAAGCCACCTTGACTTCTGGACTAAGTAATACTGATGGATGGATATGAAACTTGCTTTGATGACTTGGATTTATTTTTGTCACTACAAAAAAATTGAATTATAATCAACCTTCTCTCTGATATTGGTTTCAAAATGGAGCTTTTGCCTCCATGTACAGAAATAGAAAGCTTTACCTTGTCGTATATGGTTTGCAAAATACCCTTCTGAGCATCAGTGGTGGTGCAGTATAAGTTATCTAGTTCATCAGGTGGCTATCAAACATTAACTACAGAAATGGCTGAGTAAAATATTCCATCTAAGTTTTTTTTTTTTTTTTATAAAACCTATTCTATTTTAAAACTTAGGTAAAAAAAATATGCAACAAATGGTTGCAGTTTCTGAATTCTTAATTTAGACCTGTGAGCCCTCATCCCTTTAGAAATCTGCAAGGTTGCAATTTCTTAGACACCCAAAATTGAGTCCAGTGTTTCCAGGCAAGGTTCATTCCAAACAGACAATATAAATGGACACTCAGTGGTGTGCAGTGTATGTCATAATTCAGAAATTAGATCATCATGCCTTTTCTCTGCTGTTAAATACAAAAACAGCATCTTTTACATTATCATAGAAAAGCATTTAGGTTGTATTTTTATTTATCACTTTACACTGGTAGTCTCTTGTAGGTGTACTCCATAGAAACCAAAGAATTTTGTACACTATTTCTTTGTACAATAAAAGATAAAGTGTGCATTAGGTACGCTTGTACATGACAATATTGTACAGTATTTACATTTCTGATATCACCATGAAATTCTGTATTTTCTATATACAACACTGAAAATTCTTCAGAAACATTGGACTATTTCTTATAATCACAATTTTAGTATTATAGAAAAAGAGTTTCTCAGTCATCTCTTGACCATTTATCACTCTCATTATACAGGGATTTGATTGGCTTTTCCAGCATTCATTATCCTTCCTGATCAGAAAATTTTGTATCACCGTTTCTTTTAGCACCCTGTGGTGGTGGTCGCTATCTGCCATCGTTTAAATATTGATATAATAATGCTATATCAATACCTATATACAGATTCATCTTCATGTTCCTCTGACAAACACTGCATATTTTTGTGGAGTAGTCTCTGTTATCTGGAGATCTTCCTCCTCTTGGGTTTAGGGGGTCTCATTTGTCTGTCTCCCTGTGGAATTTGGTGAACCTAGAAACAACAAGGTAGGGAAAACAACAACAAAGGTTGAAATTACAAGGCCCTTATGATTTCTAACAAAGAAACAGGGTAGGGATCAAATTCTGGCTTTCATTTTCAATCACTGATATCCTGAGGTATTGAGAATTTTCACCAACGCCCAGTCATGGCGTACACGCAGAGGACTACCCCTGTGTGGGGGCTGAGGCCACACATAGACCCAGTTTCAGTTCCAGGCCCAACTACCACAGGCCTGACACGGTAGCATGTCCCTGTGGTCTTAGCTAGCGGGGAGGCTGGGGCAGGAGGATTCCAACATGGCGAGACCAGCCCCCAAATCTCTCTCTCTCTCCTGTTTGCTCCTTCTTTTGAATAAAATTCTACTTTTAAATTACCAAGACCCCAGATCTCAGAACACCCATAGTCACCACAGAGAATGAGGACTCCTAGAAACTGGTCCGCAGAACAACACTCCAGGGATTCCAGCAAACAGTGAACTATAAAGAGTGATTTGGAGAAATGCAGGGTGCAGGTGCTACCCCACTGCACGTTCAAGATGAAAATAAAACCTTTCCTGTCAGAGGCCCCTAGATAGCCAATTTCACTACAGCCTGGAAGAGCAGATAAATATATACCAAACACGTTTTCTCTTTTACTTCATCACCCTGGTTATTTACAACCAGTAGAAGGGTCAAAGAGTATAAGCCCAAGGATGTTTAATTTTTAAGAAAAAATAGGATGGAAAACAAAATTCCCCTACCACTTGTTGGCAGATCTGTCTTGCATTGTCTAGGAAGAGCAACCAGTACAACTCATCTTTAGATACCAATGAAGGAACCAGCAGCATTTAGGACTGTGTATCAGACTAAGCAGGGATTGGGCAGTATCAGAGCACTAGGTAGCAGGTATGGTTTGGAGAGGAGTTCAGATGCCCCACATTGTATTGTGACTACTGATGATAGAGGGCACGGTACAAGACCCAGGAAAGGTGGGATGAGCCCCAGGCAATAGTATAGCAAATGCTTAACTAGTATTTAAACACAGCCCACTGTAGCAATTGCCAATTTCTGTGGTGTAAATACTTCCACCATGGCCAGTTTCAACCTGCCAACATGACATTACAAAATGTAGAGTTGGGAAGAGATGAAACAATCAACTCTATAGAGTTAGGAAGAGATGAGAACAGTCAGCTCCTGAGATTGACTACAAGTTGGCTCAACTAAATATATATATTTAGAAGTTTTTGCCTTAGGATGTGTGTACTCATCAGAGTGAGAGACAGAGACAGTGGGAGGGAAAGCGATAAATCACCCCCCACACTGCAATCTCTTCTCCTCCTGGGATCTTGGGCAAACATATGTGGTATGATTTTCAAGTCACTAGGTCCAGGACTCAAACTGAGGTCGACCATGTAGGAGTCCAGCAATGTAACCACTAAGCCAACTGCTGGCTCCTTAATTGTATGTTTTAAAGGTAAACATTTAACCATAGCTAAAGAATTTTTTATAGGGCCAGCGGGTGGTATAGTGGTTAAGGGACTGGACTTCTCTTTGTGGTCGACTGTGGTTTGAGTCCTGGACCTAGTGACTTGAAACTCACGCTGGGTGTGTGTGCATGCGTGCCCAAAATCCTAAGAGGAGAACAGAGGAGAAGGGATTGTGGCATGGCCACTCCCCTGGGGGGTGATTTCTCACTTTCTGTCTCACTGTTTCTCTAGCAAGCTCATGTACCCTATAGCAAAAATCTCTAGAAAACATAAACAAAAACAAAAACACTTTTTGTAATTGAGGAAAAAGAACTTTATCCAAGACTGCAGACTACAGTAGAACCCTGTGGACCAAATGTGGCCTGAAAAGGTATTTCATTTAACCATATGGCATTTTAATATTTTTTGATAAGTTGCAAAACAAGAAATTTTAGTTTTAGACTCTAGTTTCTCATGGAAAAAAAGGACAGGTCTCACAACATTAGCACCATTTCCAAATGGTAAGATGCATAGGAGCATCGAAGAAGAAGCTCCCAGGAGAGCACATGTCCCCCAGGTTGCCACTGTCCTTGTTACTCTCCACTGCCTGCTGGCCACAAAGGTCAAATGTCATGGAGCTCAGACTAGTGAGATGATGGTCAAACCCATTTTCTCTTTTCCTTGGGAAGCATGCTGTATGCTACATTTCCCAGTCTACTTGAATTAAGAAGGCCACTGACTGGGTCAGGCCTTTCCTGACCTTCATGCCAGTGGAAAGTCAGCGAAGTCAGCCATGTCCTAACCTTCCAAGTCTGGCCCATAAAACCAGGCTGGCAGCCTCTGCACACATTCTCTTCTTTGACCTGCTGGGCTGGATGCAAAGAATTAATGGAGCACCCTGAAGTCCTAAGGAACTGTGGAGAGCAGATAGTGAAAGCACCAGACTCAAGTGAGCAATGGCCTTCACTGCGTTGAGCCTCTAACCTTGGGAGCTGGTAGGTAGCCTCCCTTCAGCAATGCATCTTCCTTGGCATTTCTCAGTCCACTCAAATTGCCGTTTCCTCACATCTGACTTCTATACTTACTGACATTATCTGCCTGGCACAAGAAGACATTTGAGTTTATAATCCCTGCTATACATACCTTTCTTATAGTTCTATCAGGAAATTTAATGTCTCAGTTCACACATCTGTGAAATAACAGGTTGGATTACAAAATCTCTAAGGCCCATATCAGTCTCAGTATTCTGTGAATCTGTAACTTATATTTATCATTCAACAGCCATTAGATGGATTACTGGGATTTAGATAACCTTGTTAACAAAAAGTGTAAAGTAAAATATCTTTCATTGCTAAATAAACTTAGATAATTTATATATATATATATATGCTGCAATCCCTTCTCCTCTGTTCTCCTCTCGGGATCTTGGGCATGCACATGCGCCCGGCATGAGTATTAAGCCACCGGGTCCATGACGCGAACTGCGGTCGACTACATGGGAGTCCAGTGATATAGCCATTATGCTAACTGCTGGTCCCCATAATTGATATTTTTAAAGAAATTATCAGAATTATATTTTTGCGTGTTTACATCAGTTGATCTGTGAATGAAAGGATAATGACTAAACTTCTTATATTCAAAACCATTATATGCATAGTTTAATAAAAATGGGAAATAAGAGGCTTATCTGCTCTTTATTTTTTGTTTTGTTACAAGGTATGTACACTCATTGGAGAGAGACAGAGAGATAGAGAGAGAAGGAAAGTGAGAAAGTACTTCCCAGGGAGTATTCTATGCCACAATCCCTTCTCCTTTACTCTCAGGATTTTTGGCACAAGCACACACATGCAACGTGGAGTGTTTTTCAAGCTTCCAGGTTGGACACCATCCACCACTTAGCCATGTGAGATCCAATAGTAATGGTCATTGCTATTCATGGAGACCAATGTATAAAGCAGTGGTTGGACCAGCAGATGGCATAATGGTTATGTTACTGGATTTCCAGGTAGTTGACCACGGTTTGAGTCATGGACCTGGCAGCTTAAAACTCACGCTGGGTGCATGTGTGTGTGTGCCCAAAAATCTCGAGGGGAGAATGGAGGAGAAGGGATTGTGGTGTGGCCATTTCCCCTGGGGAGTGATTTCTTGCTTTCTGTCTCTCTGGTAAGTGCACACACCCTATAGCAAAAATCTCTCCAAAAAGAAAGAAAGGAAGGAAGGACAGAAGGAAGGAAGAAAGAAAGCAGTAGCTTAAATATCAATATTTTACTGCTCACATTTTAAAAGGATGTTATATAGAAAAACAAAAGTTACTACCTCAGAAAAAAGACATAGACAATATTACATATTTTTTCTTAAATGATTTTGAATCTTTTCTCATATCAGTTTTTTCTCCTAGCCTAGTAATTTAGTATTGCTACGTGAGTTGCTTGACAATACTCAAGAGACTTTACAAAAAAAGTATAATACAATTTATTTTCAAAGAAGCACAGTATAATGGAAAAATAAATTAACTTACAGTCCCAGACATTTTGTCCAGTTCACTCATGGCCTCATGAATAGCAGCTTCTAAATGGTTATTTAGCTTTCCACTTCTGGAATTAATGAAAACAACACACCAGATTAATAAATTCAAGAAACAAAATTTCAACTCAATTCCCTAATCAGAAAACAAAAGTACCAATTCCACCAGAGGAAGTCAATTTATATTCACATTTGGAAAATTCCGATGACAAAGCATCACTCTGGGATTCTCCCTACTGAATACTAATGATTAAAGTTACTGAACTACCCAAAACATTCAGCACACGGGGTGTGTGTGTGTGTTCGGGGGAATGCTTTTTCTTTTTTCCTTCTACATTGCTTCTTCCGGAACAACCTGGTGATTTTGGAAGACAACTGGCCAGACTCAGCCCACCGATGCAGCTCACGCCCCATGACTCTAGCTGCCCTGCATGGCCTCTGGTTCTTCTCTCCCTCAGGCAGCCAGGCTGTGCAGCTCGGGGACGGGCGGAGGAGCTGAACTACAGCCTGTGGCCACTAGGGAGCTCCCTTGCCTCTCCGGCGCACCCTGGCTCCTGGATTTGAGCACGTGAAGGCTAAAATTCTGGTGCATGTTCGTTCCAGGTGGGACACGGCTGAATTCTCTGTCCCTGAGGCTCCGAGCCTCCCTCTGCCCCACTACATTTGCCCCCAAACTGGAATGATGTAATGATTTCAACAGAGAATGACAGTCTCAAGGTGCCTAGCCTACACCCAGCCTTTTCTCTCCTCTCAGCCTTCCCTTAGACAGGTTTGGGCTGAGTAACACACGGTCTGTCTACCACTTTTGGAACTGACATCAATGAAGCTACTGAACTCATTACTAAAATCAGGCAACTCCACTGTCCACCTGTGTGGTGACGTTCCCCTTGCCCACCGTGGCTGTTAACTTGCTGGTCCTCCTTCATGCATATAATTACTCAATTTCATTCATCCTGTCAGGGCATTTACTATACTAGAAAAGCTGCAGAGGTAAACCTTTTCATAACAGACTATTAGCATGGCTTTCCAAGAGTTAAGTCCTAACTCAGCATCTAGTGGGGATCGGAAGTGTGCAGCTGTGGGACAGTTTGGCCCACAGTCCTATTTAGTTTGGCGAATATAGTGTTTACACATTTCTGAACTTCAGTGGAATGCCTTTAGATGAAGCCTTTCGGTTTACCACAGCCCTCACTAGAGTGTATTCCCAGACACCGGGACTGGACAACTCACGTTTGCTTTCTGTCTACACCTCAGAGCACTCTGAGTGTTCCAGCCCTGGGTGCCATACTGCTAGGCACACCACGGAAGTTCCACACACTTGCTACTTAAACCCGTGTGTCCAAAGCTAGGCATGGATGGTCTTCTGATTGGAAAGTGTATATGTACTTAAGTCAGTGAAACTGAAAGGAAAGATAAGCATATTGATTTTAATCGAATTTTAAGGGCATATGGCATCGACTAACTCACTTTCTCCCACTTTTTACTGGCCCTGTGAGCTAGCCTCCCGCTTTTATATTCTTCTCATTTATTTTTAAATTTAAACAATGCAAAGAAGTACATACAGTAAAGTAACAACTCTTAACATACCAGCTTCCCAGAATAAGCTGTTACTGTATCACACACTTTAAGTTTTTTTTCATTAAAAAAAATAAAAGCTGGAGTCCTCATTTGTCATTAGTCCCATCTCCCATCCTCCTCACCAACTTCCAGTCTGTTTTTATATCTCATATGCTATATCCACAAATAATGTCTAAAATCATTTATGAGACTTTCATATACATATACACGTGACATTATGCTCTGAATACATCTTTTTATCCCCCTTACACTGTTTCTGAGCAATGTTCAAGTTGATATCTAGTCATCCCTTCTAACTGGTGTATAGTATTTCATCATGCATATGCTATCTTTCATTTACCTACCCATTCCAATTTTTAAAAATAATGTATTTTAATTTTATTTGTTATTATATTAAATTTGCTATAGAGTATATGAGCTCACCAGAGACAGACATACACACACACACACACACACACACACACACACACAGAGAGAGAGAGAGAGAGAGAGAGAGAGAGAGAAAGTGAGAAAGCAAACCACCAGGTCCAGGACTCAAACCACAGTCAGCCATGTGGGAGTCCAGCCCCTTAACCACCATGCTGCCTGTTGGCCCAAACTGTCACATTTTCAAAAAAAAGATGTGTCAAAGACCCTAAAATTATTCAGCTCTATGTAGCAAATAATCATTAGTGAATTATCATGGCAGACACAGAGTTGTGTACAGGAATAATTCTCTGATTTATTTGTAATTGTGAAGACAGACATACACACACACACACACACACACACACACACACACAGAGAGAGAGAGAGAGAGAGAGAGAGAGAGAGAAAGTGAGAAAGCAAACCACCAGGTCCAGGACTCAAACCACAGTCAGCCATGTGGGAGTCCAGCCCCTTAACCACCATGCTGCCTGTTGGCCCAAACTGTCACATTTTCAAAAAAAAGATGTGTCAAAGACCCTAAAATTATTCAGCTCTATGTAGCAAATAATCATTAGTGAATTATCATGGCAGACACAGAGTTGTGTACAGGAATAATTCTCTGATTTATTTGTAATTGTGAACGTTTTAAGGGGCCCTGGTCAGCTTGTGGAGTTAGGCTGAGTTATTTTTCCAGTGAGGAGTTTGCTACACATGATTCTGGGTGACTGGGTTAGGAATACAACTCCTTGGGGGTCGGCAAGTCATGTGGGAATACAACATGGTTGACCTTGGTTTGAGTCCTGGACCTGGTGGCTTGCTTTCTCACTTTCCCTTTCTCTCTCTCTCTCTGGTCAAATTAAAATAATAATAAAAGATAAATTAAAATAAATAATTCTTGAGGGAGAAAAAAAAGAAAGAATACAATCCCGCAACTCTACAAGGCTATCTAAAGTTTTTCTGAAGTTGGGCTAGGGGCCCCTCTTGAAGGCTGGATGGCGAGGGTCCTGACAGTATGGGAACATTTCCAACTTGCCCAACAATATAACACATTTTATAATATGTTAAATAGACTTATCCTTACTATTTCTTTTGTATTGAGAAGTATGAACATACATTTTAAAAGACATTTGTTATGTAATTTGGTATTAAGATTTGATGGGTTTAAAATTAACTATATAAAGTTCCAAGTATCTAAAAGAAGGTGAAATGTTCCCATGAAAAATGATCAGAGAACCTTGTTTTTTTACCTTTAATTTTAATAACAGAAATAGGTACTGTTTATTTAAAAATTTCTATATGCTGAGAACTGTGTTAAATCTTTACATATATTACCTTATTTTTACTTATCTTTACAATCTTATGAAGAAAGGATTATAACTTTCTATGAGATACTTCATGACTTTGTAGGGAGAATTACTGAAATTGATTTTAATTTTGTAATAAAGAATATTTAGCTATAGTTTTCAAAAGTCAAAGAGTTACAAAGGATTTTTATCTAACCAAAAATTTGTAACAATGTTACCATTAAAGGACAAAAACTATTCAATAACATTACTTGTTGAATGAAAAGCTAGAATTTTAGTTTCACTATCTCATTCTTCAATTGAATATTTAAAATGTTTGTAAATATCTTGCATTCATTTAAGCTAAATTGGTATAATGTTTTGCCTTTAACAAACTTAAATGGTTAACAGATGAAGAAATGAAGAGAAAATAAATACAGAGATGTGGGGTATGGAAGTATTTAACCACATCAGGAGAATCTGCAAAGCACATGCACTGGCCAGAGACAGAGAGAGAGAAGGAAGTGAGAAAGCACTTCCCAAAGGAGATGGCGATGGCCATGCTGCAATCCCTTCTCCTGCATTTTCCTCTTGGAATTCTGGGCATGCATGCACATTTGCCCACAGTGATTTTTGGGGTTTTATTTCGGAGAGTTTTTTTTTTTTTTTTTTTTTTTTTTTTTTGCTGTAAGGCGCTTGCACTCACCAGACAGACAGAGAGAGACAGAGAGAAAGCGAGAAATCACCCGCCGGGGGGATGGCCATGCTGCAATCCCTTCTCCTCCATTCTCCTCTCGGGATCTTGGGCACTCACGCACACGCGCCCAGCGTGAGTTTAAGCCACTGGATCCTGGACTCGAACTGCGGTCGACTACATAGGAGTCCAGCGACATAGCCATTATGCTAACTGCTGGTCCACCCCACAGTGTTTTTCAAGCTGCCAGTCCAAAACTCAAACTGCACAGTCGGCCATGTAGGGTCCAGTGCCTTAACCTCCATGCCAACTGCTGGTTCCAGACTAGCTTTTTGACTAACTGTTTGGGTCAGGGAAGAATGAACTTAAAAGAGAAGAAAAAGTTTCATGAGTTCATGAATCGATTAGTCAAAATTCAGTCTTCCAGTCCACAGGGCCTCCCTGTGGAGTTGCTTCTTCTCTTTTTTATTCCCCGCTGACATTTAATAATAAACATTTTTACTAATGGACACTCTAAGCCCTACTTGATTAAGCAACAGATGTTCATACCAGCATATTTATAATCATTAATGGGGATGATTGCCACTTCTCATCTTCACTGCCTATATTGTCACACATTATCCTCATCTTCACTAATTAAAGAAAAAAAAAAAAGCCAGGTTACACATCTTTGAATGGTACAAAATAAGAGGGTTATGAGGAATGGCAGGCTGCTCCCGCTCAGTTTGGAATTTAAGTGATGAACTTCATGTTGAACACAACAAATTAGAGTGAAATTTGAGCCTAGGGTCAAGATCCCTAGACTTTGAAAACTTATGTATTGGTAAAGTGTGGAGATTTCATAAAAATTAATAGGCTAAGTATTATTTCTTGTTTTTAAAGTGAAAGTGTGATTTCATCACTTAATTGTTTTTCCAGCTTCATAAAAAATCAGTTACCAAAGAAATTTATGTGTACATATAGATGGAAGATTTGATCCTCACTGATGAAAATCATAACATATCTAAAAGCTGTGTAAGTATTTTCTCTGATAAAGCTATTTCAGGTCAGCCAATGGGTTAAAGTAGCTGAATCCCATTTGGCTGACTGAACTGTTCGAGTCCCGGATCTGGCAGCTTGAAAAACACACTGGACACAAGTTCATGCATGCCGAAAATCCCAAAAGGACAGAGAGAGCAGAAAGGGCTACAGTGTGACCATTCTCCATGGGCACTGGGGTGGGTGCTTGCTTTCTTTTCCTCTCTCTCTCTCTCTCTCTGCTTCTCTCCTTGGTGAGCACATGCATTCCCTGGCAAATTAAAAATTAAAAATAAATAAATAAAGCTATTCACGTTTTTAAGAACAAAATTATCCTGAGGAGTACATTAAATAAAAACATTAATATTTTTTATGTGATTAGTATGCCATTAGCACATCAGTTTAAAGGTACTCATTTATTATACAATTTGACAATATTGAGGATTAAAATGATTACATAAAGTTTTAAATATCTAATATGGTGGTGAAATATTTCAACTGGCAAGTTGTATATAATTTCATTTCTCTTACCCACCTTTCTCATAAAAAATAGCTATTTACTAAATACCATATGCCAGGTACTATTAAGGCTCTCTCAGTATTACCTATATTATAATAATCCTAAAGCAGAAATTAATATTCCCATTGTAGAAAAGAATTTAGGCTTGGGGAGGTACCGCATTGTACCCACGGGCACACAGCTACGCAGTGGCAGAAACAGGAATTGCACATACAACATCCGGCCTCTCAGCCATCTTGCTCCAAATGCCACCTTTCTTTTTCAGCTTTTCCTCCTTTGTTCTTCCTCTCAGTTTACAAAAGCAGTCAAATCACTGTCATCTTAATGGGCTAGCAGGTGGCATGGGAGTTAAGGCGCTGGACCCCACATAGCTCACTCCGTAGTTGGAGTCCGAGGCCTGGCAGCCTGAAAAACATGCTGAGTACATCTACACACATTCCCACAATCCTGAGAGAAGTGGCTGCGGCTTGACGGTCCCCCGGGGTGATTTTTCACTTTTCCTTTCTCTTTCTCCAGTGAGTACACATGTCCTACCACACACAAAAAAAAAAAAGAAAAAAAAAGAAAAGAAATCCTTCCATTGTTACTTTTCGGGAAGTTTTTTTACATTATGGGTGGAAGGAAGGATAAATAATCTGTATGTTTTCTCTCCTGTGCTGTATACTTACCCACTCCTCAACACACTGCCACTTTGTACACCCTCCATTCTACTGGCATTGCTTTTACCACGGTTACCACTGGCCTCCTAACTGCCCAATCCAATGTCCAATGACAATTTTTTAGTTCCTGTCATACTAGACCTCTGTAAATAATATTTTTATTCTGGAAATTTTCAGTCTTAGAACTTCTAAGCTCTCATCCTCTTCTGATTCTGCTTTCTTCTGACTATTCTCACCATCTCCATCCTCTCCATTAAATATTCAGTTTTCCTTAGCCCATTTTCTTCAATCAGCCAACACATCTCTGTGTCATCGCAGCCTTCTCTATATGGTTAAATGCCACTTCTCCCCAGTTACGGACTTGTCTACCCAGTGTACCCTGCAGGCACCCTGCACTGTGTTCACCAGGTTCTTCTATCTCCTCTACTTCACGTCCTACCTCCCACCAAGTCTTCAAGCTAGAAACCTGAGAGTTGTCCTAGATGGTGCGCTCTTGCTCTGATTCTGATCAATCACCATAGTCTGTCAATTGGACCTTCTGAATGTTTCCTGGCCACATCCCTTCTCTTCTATCCTCATTGACCCTATCTTGGTTTGGGCACTCAACCGCCTTTGTCTTCTGCCATGTGCCCTAAACGATCTCTCTGTCTTTAGTATACTTCCCTGAAGATCTATCCTCCTATACAGCCATATGAAACATAACAAACTAATCAACTGCTCTCTTCAGGCACTTCCAATAAAATAAAGGATCTTATTGGCCCTTAGAGGTCCTTAATGATCTAGTTCCTGCTTATACTCTGGCCATATCTTTAGCAGCTTCCTATTTGATACTTTATAGTCCCTCAAATCCATCTTACTTAAACACTATCCCAGCCATTCCATTCTGGCCTTTCGTCTGGCTAATACTATGTAATGTGTAAGGTGTGGCTCAAGTGTCATCTTCTCTAGAAATCTTTCCTTTAGCTGGGTTTAATGGCATTTTTACATGATCCCCAAATACATTATACATATATATACTTCTGTCACTGCAATGTTCACCTTTTAATGATTTATTTCTGGATCTGTTTTTCTTCATTAAATAGTAAGATCCACGGACAGTAGTACTAGTCTCCTTAAATTGGGAATGAACAAATGATTTGGTTCGGTGCATCAATTATCAGTTATGTGGCTATTGGAGTCTGAGTGTCCTCATCTGTAAATGGGAATTTAGGCTCATTTTGTGATTGGGAGAATAAAATAATGGGCTTGAAGTCATATGTGCATTCTCCTGGGGCATCTACAAGACAAGCCAGTCTGCCTAGATAGCAGTGCAATAAATAAAGCTGTTTCCAATGTTTGCTTCATATTTTCTTCTTTTACTGTTTTGATCCACACTTTAAGTTTATTTTATTTATTTATTTATTGAGAGGTTTCACCAGACAGAGAGAGAGAGAGAGAGAGACAGAAAGCGAGAAATCATCCCCTGGGGGGATGGCCATGCCGCAATCCCTTCTCCTCCATTCTCCTCTCAGGATCTTGGGCACGCACGCACACACGCCTGGCATGAGTTTCAAGCCACTGGGTTGGGGATGCAAACTGCGGTCAACTACATGGGAGTCCAGCGACATAGCCATTACGCTAACTGCTGGTCCCTCCACACTCTAAGTTTACAATTATTATGAGAAAAATTCCTTAAGATAACACTCATATTAATTCATTGGAAATAGTAAACTGGCTTTGAAAAAAAGTTTTTAAATTGTGTGTGTGTGTGTGTGTGTGTTTTAATTACCTTTCAAATACTGCTTAGTAACAAATGTGTGGGCAATCAGCTCACTTCAAGGCCGAACTAAATATTATGTATCTAAATATTAGGAGGAATTATTTTTTCTGTGTTATCAACTCTCTTTTGCACATAATCTAAGTGACTGGAATACTTCACTACAGGAAACACTTCAGTGTTCTTTTACACCAAAGCAATGGGTACTGCTGAATAAGCACAGCGCAGCTCCACTGCAAATCGGCAATGTAGGTAATTTGCAACTGTTTTCCTTTCATCCAGATTGTGCATTCATTTAATTTGCCTTACCCTACTACTAACCTCTGCACAGGAAGCATCACTTTGGACAGAGCAGAGGGGACCTGCAACACTGTGTTCCTTATCAGATCTCTAGGGAACATTTCTGGCAATTCATTCAGCCCTCGCCAAACTAGTGCCAACTCACATCCTTCCAAAGGAGTTCTAGACACAAGGCACAGTTGTTTGCCCTGGTGGTTGTCATCTTTTTATGAGACAGTCTACAGAGGTGAAGAGAAACTCCCCAAGATTTGTTGACTTCTAAAATTTTGCCTCTTGGAATAATTACTGAAAATACCACAAAGGGAAAGATAATGCCTTTTAATAGCTGTTGTTGATATCATTGCGTAAGCCTTTGATGCAAGATACACTACAAACCATTCTGAGCTCTGTGTTACAAATCTTGATGTACATAAGTTAATATGATATTGAAAAGCAATCGTTAAACTTAAAAGCAACTAAGCTTATGTGTCAATGTTTGGGGCAAAATGTGAGGAGCATTTACAAAGGAATAAAAACTAATTAATATATAAATCTTATTTATTTGATAATGTGGAATTATAGCTTGCAACAAGTATGCTAACTGTAATTTTCTAGGTAGTTGCGCACTTGTAGTTCTCTATCATAATATAAAATAATTGCTATGATGTATCAAACTACAAAAATTATGTTTCTAGTACTATCTGTATCTCTGTACTACATTAACTCAGAAAATAAAGATCTAAATATCTTGAATAATAATGGCCCAAAGTTCAACCTCTTGCTATTATCTGAAAGAAAATCTATGTTAAGTTCCATGGCCTGCCACAACAAAATGCCGTCCGCTAGCCTTGCTTTGATTAAAGGTGAATTTGTCAAAATTATTTACCTGTGTGCAACTGGGGGTATTTCACCCATCAAAGTATCCGAATTGCAAGTGGGTAGACTCGCTATGTTTCCAGAGCCTATTTAAATCACTACATGTTGAGAATATTAAACATACGTTCCTTCCTACTCAAGAAGAATGAAAATGGAGCAAGTGAGGAAAGAGCTCATGAAGAGGCCAAGCCCACATACATGTAAACAATGTAAACATAAATTCTTTTTTTAAAGAATTATTTTGTTTAACTTTATTTTGTTTATTTATTTATTTTAATTTGACCAGAGAGGGCGAGGGGGAGAGAGAAAGAGAGAGAGGGGAGAGCAAGTGAGAAAGCAAGCCGTCAGGTCTGGGACTCCAATCGTGGTTGGCCATGTGGGAGTCCAGCGCCCTTAACCACCAAGTCATCTGCTGGCCCATGTAAACATAAATTCTCAAGAAAATATTTTCTCTGGTACCTAATTTGAGTTGTCTATAATGGCTCACTTTTGTAATAACTATTTTTTTTGTTGTTGTTGGAGAGGTTATTGCTATAGGGCGCATGCGTGCACCAGAAAGGCAGAGAGAGACAGAGAGACAGAAAGCAAGAAATCACTCCCCAGGGGGATGGCTATGCCACAATCCCTTCTCCTCCATTCTCCTCTCTGGATCTTGGGCACGCATGCGTACGCACCCGGCGGGAGTTCAAGCCACCAGGTCTGGGACTCGAACTGCAGGCGACTACATGGAAGTCCAGCAACATAGCCATTGTGCCAACTGCTGGTTCCAGTAATAACTATTAAACTGTATTTAGGTAGGCCACAACATGGACAAAATCTGTAAGATTTCATTGTCCTTTTGAAGGAAGACCAGTAAATCATGTCCTTGGGGGGGAAAAATGCTTACTTTCTATTCCTTTTCCGGGCTCGGCTGTAGGCTTCCAAACCTTCTGTTAATGTCTTCAACTTTTCGGGCTCCACCTGTGTGAAGGTATAAAGACCAAACCACATTACCCAGACCTGCAATTGTTAACTGCAGTTACTGCTTTCCTGCTGCACAAGCAGGTGCTGCCCTGGGGGACAGGAGTCTTAGCTTTGCTGCCCTGTCGCCCTGTCAAACGTTCTATTCTGGCTCAATCATTAGAGGTGGATTCTGTAGCTCCAGGCTGCAACATCATAGAAATGAAAGACTTGGGCTTTAAAATCATCAGTTTGAAACATTTTGAAAAATAATGCTTTGAGAATAAAACCTGGAATTTAAATAACCTCCAATTCACGGAATCATATGAAACAGAGATCCTGACTGACTTTCTCCCCTGCCTGATGCTTAGCAACTGCAAATCTGTACTCCATCAGGGGAGCACAGAGCAGCGGTGAGTGAAGGGGCGGGCTTTGGAACCAACAGAACAGTTTGAGTCCTATCTCTTCACTTCATGACATCCGTAAAACACCTAAATTTTTTGCATCTGTTTCCTCCTCTTCAAAATGAGGACAATCATACCTACCTTCCTGTTAGAATTGCTGTAAGACTTACAATGTGGCAAGTCAGGCTGAACAGTCAGCCTAGCATAGAACAGCACTGATGATAAGTATACATGCAGCTCTGCAGAAGCCACATGTAGGCGAGGATGTAGGCCATCTGCAGTCCGGACTCATGTGGGGAAGGGTTGCTGCTGCACCTAAGGAGCTGTCCTCCCTCCCGTCCCGCTTGTCACTGGCAGCCTGTGTGAAGTCTGCTCCCTCCCCGCATCTGACCACCCTGGTGGCCGGTGTGTAGGGGCAGATGTGTGTAGCCCTTACCACACACCCCTCTGCTCACTTACTAATCTCTATCATGGTTCTAAAGCTACCTGCTCTAGGAACATTAATGGGGAAACTTGTATGTGACTTGTGAATAAAAACACCTTTGGAAAAATATTGCTATTCTTATTGATCTGTTAAAAACAAACAAACAACTCCCTCCGCCCCCCCCCCAAAAAAAACCCAAGCTAAGTGAAAACAGTGTTGCTTGCTGTATAAACACAGCTTTAAGGCAAAGTAACCCAGCCATCCCTTACTCTGGTTTATGTCCCTAATCAAGCTACTTTTATATAAAAATTTAGAACTCTTTAAAGCCACCTTCATATAGAAACTCAAGAGTTCACCAAAATTCTTCATGGATAAGAAGATAAATACTAATAGGCAAGAAAATTATTAACTCTTTTCTTTAAATCTTCATGACTGGTTCTTGAATGTCATTTACGAATAATCTATGACCTCTTCCAATCTAGTACACAGCAATGATCAACAAAGGATTTCTATTTATGGATTTGGAAAACAAGCATTGCTAATTATTCAATAAGAAAAACATCAAATAATGGAAATGTTTTCCTTTTTATATTTTGTCCTCAAGAATCCAAATATCCAAATATCTTTTACATACAGGTTCATTGGGGACACTTGGCCCAGGGTGTGTCAGAACCAGAGACAACTGTGCTGCAATAGCACTTCAAATAAAGAAAGGCACCCTGTTGGGGCAACTGGAAAAGCTTAAGGAAGCTGAGTATATCCTTGTACCATGAACAAAAAACAAAACAAACCTCGCATACATGTTCCCATTTCAGGTCAGAAATAAGTTTCAATCTCAAATTCGCTTATATGAAGGGAATATGAACAGCTATGTAACCGGTAACTCACTCCACTTACATTTAAATGGCTTCCTTGGCATAGGAAGGAAACCGTCCTGCACATGAAAGCCTCTCAGGTACAAACTGGTATAGTGAGAGATCTCAGAAGGGACTGATTAGGCCCAAGGATTCAGATTAACATGGAAACGAAGCAAGACACCGCACTGAAAACTTACCCCACTGGTTTTAATTTTAAAAACTAAGTTAGGTCAAGCTATTATTTTTAGTCTTTAATTTTTATATTTAATTAAATAAGGAATAGGGACAGAAAACACATTTCTTATCCTTTTATTATGTAAACAGCACTGTTTTTATTATTTAATAAGATAATGCTAGTGTTGTTTTTATAATTTTACAGAGAGACTTAGGAGTTTAGGTAACATGGCCAAAGTACAAACTCAGGTCTGACTCCACAGTGCTCAATCTTGCTCCATCATACTAACTTCAACATGTGCTGAAATATAGTCATTGCAGTCATTATATTTACATATGTGTGTGTGTGTGTGTATATATATATATATATACACATTATATATATAATTTATGCACACACACTCGTATATGTAATATATGCACACATATACTCTCAAAATTTAAAATCAGATTGTGTTTTCACAGAAATTTTGATGATAATTCACCTAAATTAATTTTCAAAATTATTTATGCTTGGATAATTTTCTAGTGTTTTTTTCTTTCTTTCTAAACTAATTCTCTACCATAGTTTCTTATTTAAGTCTGATTTGAGGGCTCTAAGATACTCTCACAATAACTATATTATTTATAAAGGATTCAATGATGTCAAAAGGGATAGGAACGATGGTGCTTTCTGAAACTAAATAAAAATAAAATTCATACCTCAGTGCATTCTAGTATGATAAGATCATACATGTCCCGAGGAAAGTGTTTACTTTGTTGTAGAATTTTAGTACTTAACTACATGGTGAAATACATACAGTGGGTGCTATTGGGGGGAAACATTCATCTACTTGAATAATAGTCAAAAAAACTCTTTAAATATAACCTAAGAAACGGTATCAGAGAAGAACAAAGCAAATTCAATTTCTAATCAATTAGAAATCATGTTTAACGACTTAATGAACAGCTAACTTGTAAATCAGAAAGTACTGGGAAATCAAATACATAAACAGAACATTACAAAAGTTAAACCCACACACACATAGTTATAAACTTTACACTAACGGAGTAATTTAAGATACTTAGTACTTTTATCTATAATTATAATTCTGTATTCTTGTATATTCACAAGCAAGAGTCCATAAATTAATTCTTATCTTAGAGAGAAATTGGGAGAGGATGTCATAATTTATTTTACGTACAATCTGCCGACATAGTCTCATCTTAGTAACAATGATGCTAAAGATTAAGGCCATCATGGTATACCCCTAGACATGCGTCATTTAAGAGTCACAGGGCTCAGCACGGTGCTTGCTGATGGCACAATGCTCTGCAAAGCTGAAAGCCATGAGGAAGGTCAGGGTTTTGTTTCCAGGTCAACGTGTACACCCGAGGTGGGTGTGCTTGTGATCCTGGCTGGGGGAAGGGTAGATTGTGGTGTGAGATACTATTAAGGGTACTTGTCTTTTGTTCTCTTTGTCTCTCTCTCTGGAATAAGTAAACTTATTAAAAAATAAATGAAGCGGGCTACAAAATGATACCAGTAATTTATATATGCATTTTTAGTCCACAAATTACCTCACGTATAAATATACACATGCTATCTTTCACTCTTAAAACTCTTCTTTCGCTCATTCAAATTTTCTAGATATAATAATTTTTCAACATAAATAGTCTCATACTCTGTTCAGTGAGATTAGAGACATATATATAAAGTTAGGTACTTAATAGTTGAGGATTAAGAATTTTTCAGAACGAGGCTGAATCTCTAGTTGCTTACTTGTTTATGAGGCACAGATTAAACATGTGATCATTCAGGTTTGATTTGGGATCAGCACAGTAGTCTGTGGCACATCTCAGAAGTAATTTAAAGTCTATGCCAAGAGGAAACCTTTCAGGGAACCAAGCCAACCCTCTGAAAGGAGGCACAGTACAGGTCATCAATAGAAGAGCCTGGATTGAGGAACCTAGATCACTTTTGAATAGAACCAGTTAACTAGAGATGCTGTTGAAACTCCCGCAGACTTAAATTCTGATAACATCAGTCTTTGTGAATTCTTTGCTGCTGCTTAGCATTTGAGGCGAAGTTTGTCAAGCACAAGTTAAAAGATGGAGCACAAGTCCCCTTCACAGGTTTTGTAAGTGAGATAGGCTAGACAGCTAACCTCAAGGCCTCCCTTTCCCTCTTCACTCTCCGCGTCCATGTACAATGTCCTGTTGTTGGAATGCTAAGGTGCAGAGCACTAAGCTTAGAGGCAGAAGACCAGCATTGGGCCCTGGCGACACTGGCTGTGACTGGGGTCCTGAGGAATGTCACTTCTCTGAGCTTTAGTTCTTACATCTATAAAATGGGGATAACTCCTTATGGAGCATTGAGAGCATCTAAAAAAACCATGAGCATAAAGGTGCTTTCTTTATAAACACCAAAGCAATCATTCCCAAAGTGCCACTGGTAATAGAAGAAATTATTTTAGGTAAAGCATGGACAAATCTTTGAATAGTTTTAATAGTCATATATTCATATGAATTTATGTTAGAAAAATACAAATAACATTATACCTGTGATTTCACACATAATAGCTTAGGACTTGTATGAAGAAGTTACTTAAACTGAAAAAGTGGCTTAAATAGTGCCTATTACATATAGGCCCAATAAATATTTGTTAGGTAAATGAATTAGTGAATAAATTTAAAGAAAAACGTAAATAATGGTATAGATAATATGCAGCTTTTACAGTTCTGAAGCAATAAACAAGTATGAGACATTGACTAGGGTCATTGTTATCAAACATTTATTAAATAGTAAATATTGAAGAGAATAGTAAATATCTCAAAAAATAGCATCTTCAAATTGAAAAAAAAAATCTGCTAAGTTCAATGCAGTCTTTCAATATCTTTTAAAGAATAGAAATTAAGGACAGATAACAAATAACTTAGGGTAAAAGCTGATTTGCCTGTGCCAGTAAGATTCAACCTGATTTACTTCCAGAGCAGTCCCTTAAATGGATCCGCCCAGTGCACTAACCAGATTCACATGGCTGCAGCTGTCAGTGGCACTGTCACAGGGTATTTCTGGGGCTTCCTTTCCTCTGCAGCTTGCAGAGCTGTGCCTTTTAGTGCCCGAAAACTATCTTATATTACAGGATAAGGGTAAATCTATTGTTACTGTAACAACACATTTCATATCAATCCACAACACATAAATAGAATGAAATGTTTTGGATAACCTGGTATTTCTAGAAAAGCTGCATTTCATACGTTTTTGTAACAGCAGAATGCACTCGCCTCAGACCTGTGATTCCATTTGCTGCTGTCTTTATGGATGTGTACTGAAAAGCTAACGAACTCTGTGTTGGAGCTCCGCTACCTGTGTGAACAGAGACAGGCTCCCTCTTCCTCTTTAATCTTGCTCGGGAGAAAGAAAAGCTCAGATTATCCCACAACTCACTATAGTGAAGTCACTAAAGCTCAGTCTTACATAAGCTTTTTCCTCAGGTTAGCCTTTTTTCTTGATATTCACGCTTTGGGTCTATTCTAGTTCTTCATTTGCATTATCTTTCCAATTTTGATCAGGAATTGACTTTACTAGCTTGAATTTTATCTTTCTTGTTACTTAAAAAAAATGTTGCTCCCTTTTTCAGAGATCCTGGGCCTGACAGAGCATGGATGACCCCTGTCCCATCACCAGCCAAAAGGTAGCCAAAATGTGGATACTGACTGAATACAGAGAAAAGGGTTCATTCCAACAGTACCTAAGGAAATATATAAGGCAAAGTGAATGTACAAACAACTCTTTCAACAGAGAATTATGGCACCAAAGAATACAAACAGCTGATACTGATAATCAAACACTGAGAAAAATTCTTCAAAGCAAAGTGTGTACCATCACAGGAGGGCTCACCTCCTAGAGTTAGCAGCGGCCAGGCTCAATTTCATCTATAAGGTAAGCTGCCTCTGGTTATGCTCCACACTGTCAAAATGTGCGTATATGTGATCCTGAATCCATATACTGATGGATTGCCCTCAAATTTTGGATATGTTTCATATGACAGGCTTTGTCAGTTTTCAATGACTACTCAGAGAGCTATTTTTTATCTTTACTGGCCAAATATAACCATGTGGAAAATGATCCAAGCATGATTCTAAAGAGGGAGCACCCTACGCAGTGACACTTTAAAAAACACATCTTCATTTGATCAAGTGATGTTGCATCAAGGCGTGGACGTGTTCTTGGTAATCAGGAGGTGTCTTTCTACCTGCCCAACAACAAATGTTTCATTGAAAAGAAAGATTTTGGTGCCAATCTCATAATAAATTCTTTCTTAAATTTGGTCAGCTCAAAATATACATCAAATATAAGAACAATGAAATATGAAGACCTATGGAATAATGTTCAGAATGAAGAGAAATGATCTGTGCAAAAAAAAAAGAATTTTATTTTTTGTTTATTATTATTTGAGAGCAATCCTTTTTGCATTAGCTCAAAAATGACAGGCGAGGGACCAGCAGTTAGCGTAATGGCTATGTTGCTGGACTCCCACGTAGTCGACCGCGGTTCGAGTCCCGGACCCGGTGGCTTAAACTCACGCCGGGCACGTGTGCGTGCGTGCCCAAGATCCTGAGAGGAGAATGGAGGAGAAGGGATTGCGGCGTGGCCATCCCCTCTGGGGGGGTGATTTCTTGCTTTCTATCTCTCTGTCTCTCTCTGTCTGTCTGGCGAGTGCACGCGCCCTATAGCAAAAACCTCTCCAAAAAAAAAAATGACAGGCGATAATGATAAGATATATTTTAAAAAACAGAGCTGCTCCCTTATTTTAAAATAATTACTGAAAAAAGGTATATCAAAATGACCACTTTCCCTGACTGACTTAAAAATGCCACATTATGGCATCTAGGTATAATACCAGGAGTAGCTGTCTTCCCATCCATGGATTCCCTAACACTATGCCAAGACCTGGGCATGATTCTATCCAGCCATATCCATGCACTGGAGATGTGGAATTGAGGTCTTATCCTCAGTCACTGAACCCTAAGTGACAAAGGATTTGTGGTTTAGAGAGAATCTTGCACCACTTTACTTAGAACAAGTATAACTATTTCCCAGAATGCACTCTGTTACAAACTGATAACCAAGGGAGAAAGCACATGAATAAGAAGATATCACTTCCTGAACATATAATACAAGGCACGGAATATCCTCCGGTTCCGTCACATAGCTCCCACATTAGGATAGTCATATATTTAGGCAAGTTAGCCCAACTTTTCAGATTGTTAAAGATCTCTAATGGTATTATGAGTGTGGATTGGGGAAAGGTAGGAAGATAGAGGAAGAATGTCTGGGTTAACACTTTTTTTTTTTCGTGGTTTTTGCTATAGGGCGCATGTGCTCACCAGAAAGACAGAGAGAGACAGAGAGACCGAAAGTGAGAAATCACCCCATCCCCCCACCCCCAGGAGAATGGCCAAGCCACAATCCCTTCTCCTCCATTCTCCTCTCAGGATTTTGGGCACGCTCACACACACGCCCGGCATGAGTTTAAGCCACCGGGTCTGGGACTCAAATTGCGGTCAACTACATGGGTGTCCAATGACATAGCCATTACGCCAACTGCTGGTCCTATGGGTTTACATTTTTTAGAGACATTAGGAATGAGAGACTCAAGTTCACACAACAAATTGAATGCTTTAAAATGCTTCCAAGTAGGACTAATACTTGAAATTAATAGCTAGTATTAACTTATAATCAGATATGTCAACTTGTATGCAATGTGTTGAAGTTCATAAAAATACTTACGACCTATTTCAGTCATTGAATATATTCCTTATAATCCTAACACTCACATATGGTCAGTAAATCCTTCATACACGGCTAATGCACAGGTAAACATTAACTGAGGTCACGGTATCACAATTCCATCATGGTGCAATCCAAATGAATAACATCCCCTAACACAGAGAAGAAAAGTGAGGAGGCTAATTTTTATTGATCCTGATACTGTGTTGGATAATCTACCCACAGTACTCAATTACTGCTTACAAGATCATCCTGAGTAGGAACTAATATTCCCAGAGGAGAGGTGAAGAAACTGCAGCTTCTCAGAGACTGATACTTACCCAGAACCATCCGGGTAGCTAGCAGAGCTGGGATTAAGCTCTCTCCAGAGTGCTCAAAGCCCACGCCTCTTTCGGCCCATCCTGCCTTCTCTCCAGTACTCTGCAGACTGTGTTCATATGGTATTTGAGGTTGAGAAAACCAGATCACTGAAGAAATCATCTCGGAAGTTGCAGACTATTTCTAACGCATATCAACAATTTCGCTGCATCTAATATCCCACCAAAGATCGCAAAAACCTTTCTAAGATCAGAATCTGACAAAGTCATTTACTACCATGACCAGCAGAGTCTGCTAAAATAACAACTTTTGGACAATCTGGAGATGACAGGCCTTGACAGTACCAGTGCTCCAACCGTCCCACTGGCCTCTCTAAGACCACAGACCACCTGAAACACTACTACACTTTCAGCTTACTTTGAAATAGTAATTCTACAATCCTGTTAATTACTTTTTCTACTTTGCCTGCTTCCAAAAAGAATTTGGAGAGACCTGCTGAGAACACAGACTATTTTAACTGAAAATACTAAGTGATAGGTTGTGGGTTGTGGAGGGGGAGGGGATGATAAACGTATTCTAAAACTTGAGTTAACATAGATTTTATCTGGTGGGATCTGACAAGATCTGGATTAGCTTGGCGGGCATAGAAATATTATGAAAGTTGAGTGACTAAAAATGTTGAAAATGATAACATGTAAGAAAATTGTCTGGCAAACTGAGACATTACAAAGATGAACACTTGGGGGAAGGACCCCACATTCCACATTAGCAAGGTAGAATTAATAAGGTTTTACTACATTAAGCAAATTGTTCATGGAGTTAGTGTCTGCCTTTCTCTCTAGACTTTGTTAAAACGTCAGGCATTGTCACAGTAAATAGAAAGGAACCTAAGGCACTGGTAACCTTTTCAAAAGCAGAAGTTTGGTTATTAAATACACAAGACTGTCTTTACTAATATTACTGATACATTAAGGGGTCTTATGTAAATACAATTTAAATAATCATTGGTTCACTTGAATAGAATTACACATTTTAAAAAACATATTACTAGAAATCTTTCTCAAGTAGATCATGTTTCATTTTACACAGACATTGAATGCGTTTTAATTTTTTTTGAAATACAGTCACCAATACATCAGGCACCTGGCTAGAAGTCAGACAGACTTGTGTTCAAAACGTCACCTTTTTTTGTATTACAAAATGAGGATACTAGTTCACTGGGCATCACTAAATAAGGTACGCGAAGTCCTTTGTTTTGTGAATTTCAGGAGGAAAAAGAGGTGTTTATAAAGTAGTACTTCATTTTTTTAATGTGCAAAAGTAAGGGAGGTCCTGAAAAGACCAGAAGTTTTTTGTTGTTGAAGTTGAGGTTTTTGCCACAGGGTGCATGCACTTGCCGAAGAGAGACAGAGAGAGACAGTGAGAAGAAAAGTGAGGAATTCCACCGCCTACTCCCACCCCCCGGGAGGATGGCCATGCCCCAAACCCTTCCCCATTCTCCTCTTGGGATTTTTTTGGGCATGCATGCACCTGTGCCCATGTGACTGAAGCTGCCAGGTCCAGGTCCAGGGTTCAAACTATTATCAGCCATGTAGGAATCCAGCGCCTCATCCACCAGGTCACCAGAAGTTTTTATAAATGTTAAGGGCCCTAGAGCTGTTAAGCTGTTACACTTTGCTTTAAAATGATGGTTAAACGGTTCATGTATTATCATTAACATTTTATTGCATGTTTTCAGTTTTCACCCCTACATGCTTTTAGTACATTTTGAAATTAAGGTATTAACTTGAGAATTCAAAATTATAATGCCAGCCAAAGGGAGGAATAATATTTGAATTTACAGAAACAACTTTATGATGCCTATTAGGAATTCATTTGTTGCCTAAAATAAGAAAGAATAATTTGAATTTAAAAAACACTTATTTTATAGCAAATGAAAAGCAACTGCTTATTTAAATGAAGTAAAATAAATATTTCTTGAATTCTTAAATAATGATTTTTTTTTTTTTTTTGCTATAGGGCGCGTGCGTTCGCCAGACAGAGAGAGACATAGAGACAGAAAGCGAGAAATCACCCCCCAGGGGGGATGGTCACGCCGCAATCCCTTCTCCTCCAATCTCCTCTCGGGATCTTGGGCATGCACGCACACGTGCCCAGCGTGAGTTTTAAGCCACCGGGTCCGGGACACGAACCGCGGTCGACTACGTGGGAGTCCAGTGACATAGCCATTACGCTAACTGCTGGTTCCCCAAATAATGATTTTTTAAAAATGCATTTTCCCTAACATCGGTGAATTATTTCAATATCGGGTTCCTGAATATAGATTAATTAGAAAATTTGGACCATTTTAAATGTGAAATGTGTTAAAAGTGCATGGTTTTTAAAAAAGATATTTACTCAAGGCATTTAGGACAGGAAGAATGTTTACAGGGAAAGGGTGCCATAACATTTTCTTCAGTTGCGCTTTTAGTAAAAAAGATTTGATTCACTTGCACAGGGATTGTGAAACAGTTCAACATCTACATTTTGTATTAGTAGCAGTTCCACTTATATTATAAAAGCCCACTTTTTCTGATTCCAATTATTTCTTGAATAAACTGTCAAAACTATTTGGGTTTATCAACCTAGAGAATATTCGTCTGGTCTGAGGGGACAGAGGATAAAGTGTTTTGCGAATAGGGGTATGGAATTCATTTTCTTATCAAGCAAAGAAACATTATGTCCAGAGTGTATCCTGACAAGTATGTATTAGGCATTATAAGCAAGGGTTTAAGGACCTCTTGGTCGTTTGGAGAAAGACAATCCTTTTATTGTGTTGGCAAAAATACTTCTGGTTTCCTGCCATTAAACCTAAGTGCCAGTGGAAGTTTGAGCAGAGTTGAAACAGCTTTATACAACATACACTTTAAGAGAATAATATCTACCTATAAGAGTAATTTTTATAACCTAGGAGTATAGAAAATGATCTATTTCTTCATCGCATGAGAATGTGCCTAATTATCTCTTCCTGGTCAGATCAAAGGTTTTGTGTCTATTTATATATTCTATTTTTTGCTAGTGAACCAGTTTTACCATTTGTAAGGGGTGGGGGTGGAGAGGGAGGTCCAGACAATCCCTACTAATTTCTCCTAAATTGAATGGTAGTTTCATGGAGAAGTTTTCATTTAATTTACATGATCAGATTGTGTTAAGTGGAACCAGACTATGGGGATAAACATTTCCACATGTTCTGAAGGCTCAGAACTTTTCTTGCAGGGAAACACAATTCTGAACTCAGTAGTTACCTGCTGCTTCAAGAAACGGCCACAGCTCCACCCAGATTTTACCCCCTCTCCAGCTCTCTGTGTCACATGTTGGCACATGGAGGAGACACTGTCCCCTGCACTTCCTGTCTCCTGAGAGGGCCCTGTGTTGGCCATACTCCCAGATTTCCAACAGTTACCAGGTTTTCTTCCCCAGCCATTGACTGCCTTCCTTCTCTGTATGGAATGAAGAATTAGGTAAAAACAGAGAAGAAAGGCAGAGTTTGCAAAATTCTGGAAATTTGGTTCCTGGGTTAGAGCCACCCTGAGCCCCAGTGGAATCTATGAATGCTTCACAACTCACCCCTTGTCGATATGACATTTTGGTGACTATAACCATCCCCTCTTCATTTTATGCTCCAGAAGCTTGTGAGACCTCAATGAGTCATGAAGAATCCTAATTTCAAATCCAAAGAATCCAAAGTGATGATAACAAAAAACAATAATTGATATTGGAACAAAGGTTAGTATTTGACAATGGATAAAGATTGGTATACCTTCCCTTCCTCGGGGCTTTGTTGACATGAATTGTGAACGCCGTCTTCTCTTACTAATTTTCCAGGCCAGGAAGTCAGTCCTTTGATTTGGCCCCAGACCAAGTCGCCAACGTTGAACGTCCTTGGTCTATAATGTATCAATTCATTTGAAGAGGGGGAGTCTGGATTCCTTAGGTCATCTTCACTACTAATGCTTTTAGCGTCTGAAGGGCTAGGCACACACCCATTAATGCTTTTGGCATTAAAGTCTCCATTGAAATGGATGTAGTCTTTGACCAGGGAACTTTCCAAACTATTTGAGGAACTTGGAGATTGCTCCTCTAGGACCAGGTCTTGCTTTGCAGTACTTAGCAGCTCTCCAAACCCCCGACTCTGTCGAGGTCTGTTCCCGTTAATGTGTGCACATCTTTCCACAGTGTTCTCTAGTCTCTCCTTAAAACTCATCATAGTTCTTTTGTAGTTATTATACCTAAAGTTTTCCTCCAGAATTTTATCCCCTTGACAGTTTCTTGGTGGTAGCAGTATTGGGTGCTGTTCCCCGGGCAGGAATGGCAGTGTAGAGACATTGTTGGACCTTTCATGACAAGGACTACTGTGGATATGGCCTGGATGATCTAAAAATTCCTCACACTTCCACCTGTTTCGCTCCCCTCGGGGGCTCTGCTCTCCATCCCATTGTTTTTTGGATGCGTGGCAGCTTGCTGACTTAAAATACTCAAACCCATCTCCTTCGTTTGAGTTTTTCCCATGGTCTAGATTCTTGGGCAGCCGAGCCCCTCTTGCGTTCCTCAGCCTTCCGTCGTGATCAACACCTCCCATGTTCCGTCCATGAATGACAGCACTGACAGCACTGGAGAGATTTAACGGGTCACCAATCGAGGCAGTGAAGGCACTCATGGCACTCAGAGCTGGAATGGGACTGATCTGGGTGGTACTGTTGACTGCAGTGGTGATGACGACCTGCATTCCTTTGCTGGCTGCATCGACAACTGCTTTGTAAATGGCATCTACGGAAGCATCACCTTGGCCACCCACAACGAGGCCATCCTTCACCTGCTGACCAAGAGTTGGGTCAATCCTTGGTTGTAACTCACATGGTGCATCTTGGAAAGGTGGAAGTGTGGTGTTTGGATTCTCAGGAAGTGCTGTGAGCCCAGGCTGACTGCTTATTCTTTTGTTTAGGAGAGCCGCATCTTCCTGCATTCTCACCTGAAAGAAAGAAACAGGAAGCCGTGAGAGAGAGGGAAATCATTTAAAGGCCTCAGAGAGAAAGATCATCCTTTTACAGTTTACAGAAAAGCAAACAGATATAACAAGGAAGAGAATATAAAGAACAAAACTCAAAAATAAATACAGGGAACCAGCAGTTAGCGTAATGGCTATGTCGCTGGACTCCCACGTAGTCGACTGCGGTTCGTGTCCCGGACCCGGTGGCTTAAAACTCACGCTGGGCGCGTGTGCGTGCGTGCCCAAGATCCCGAGAGGAGAATGGAGAAGGGATAGCAGCGTGACCATCCCCCCTGGGGGTTGATTTCTCGCTTTCTGTCTCTAATGTCTCTCTCTGTCTGTCTGGCGAGCGCACGCGCCCTGCAGTGAAAATCTCTCCAAAATAAATAAATAAATACATAAGTCACAGTAAAGCTTACTTCTTAATCTATTTTGGTACTATGTCTTTGATTGAACTCATTCAAAAAACTTATCTTAGAAATCTTTGTTACTCATTCCCTAGAAAGACTTAAATTGAGGTGTTTGGACACAAAATTTCTCTAGGTGATGACTCCACTTAGCATCATTACAGGTCTTTGCGACTTGGGATTCAAAAAGAGTCAAATCACAGATAATCAAACTAGCACTGTTTGAATTGGAGCTAGATTTGGAAAATGATTTCTTTTTCATGTGTTTATGTAACTAAGTATAATACAGCATAAAATAAAACAAATACAGCATAAAATAAAACAAAATACATACTCTTTTTTTTTTTTTTAAGTTTTTGCCTAAGGGAATGTGAAAAAAAAAAAAAAAAAAAAAAAAAAAAAAAAAACTTCTTTTTTTTTTTTTAAGTTTTTGCCTAAGGGAATGTGTGCTTGTCAGAGAGAGAGAGACAGAGACAGAGACAGTGAGAGGGAAAGTGACAAATCACCCCCAAGGGCAGATGACCATGCTGCAATCCCTTTTCCTACATTCTTCTTCTGGGATCTTGAGCATGCACGCACACACACCCAGTGTGATTTTTAAGCCACCAGGTCTGGGACTTGAACCACAGCCAGCCATGGGGGAGTCCAGCGAAGTAATTGCTATGCCATCTGTTGGCTCCATATATACTCCTTTCTTAAATACAGTACAATGCTATATTTTTTTGAAGAGGTTTTTCTTTTTCTTTTTCTTTTCTTTTTTTTTTTTTTTTCACCATAGGGCTTGTGCGCTCACCAGAAAGACACAGAGAGACAGAGAGAGAGAGATGAAAGTGAGAAATCACCCCCTTCCCCACGGGGGGTGATGACCATGCCACAATCCCTTCTCCTCCATTCTCCTCTCAGGATCTTGGGCATGCACACACACACACACACCTGGTGTGAGTTTAAGCCACCCGGTCCAGGACTCGAACCTCAGTTGTCTACATGGGAGTCTAGCTACATAGCTATTACGCCAACTGCTTGTCCCATAATGCTATATTTTTGAAGCCAGGCAGTAATACCTGCTCTTCAATTTTATTAGGCCAGCAGCTGAGGAAATCCCCATACTATCAACAGTGACAATGGCTCCCTATAGATGTGATTCTTAATTGGGAGGAGGGGAGGGATGGAATGCCCAACAAGAAGTATTTATCAGAATTTCCCTCTATGAAGGAAGAATGCAGTTGGAAAAGTTCCTGAGTACAGTTTGAAAAATTCTAATTTACTGACCCTCATCTAAGAATTACTGAACCGACCCTAGGCACTTTGGAGTTTTCTCCCACTAATCACTCCATTCCTGTCATTACATCCTTCCCTGATAAATGAGATTCTAGGACCCATCACCATAACAACCTCTATCTTGCTATTTCCCCCTGTCTGCACCTCCCAGGTGAGATCCCAGTCTTAGACCAATTCAACTGTCCACCTCATCTCTCTCTAAAGTGAGGACGCTGAGTGACCGTCTATAGACATTTATGCTTCAGCCTCCACTGAGGGCTTGCTGATCCCCTCCCCTGAGATCCTCTGGTCAGGTATCACTCTCATTCTAACTATTCAAACCTTCCTCCCATTCTTCAAACCATTACACCCTCTATTCCACTATTCATAATAGATAACCTTACTAAACAGAGAAAATAGAGCTCCTCTGGCAAAAGTTTACCTAATTTCTTATCCTCAGATACTTCCTGCCCCCTGGTGCCACATACTTCTCTACAACTCCTGTCCTAAATCCTGTCTTATTTCTCAGTGTAAAAGAGGCCCCTTCTGCTTTGAGGATAAACTCTAGATTCATGTATGCTTGGGATCTCAAACCCCTGCCCCAGGGGCTCACATATAAATGAACCTTTCCCTTCATGCTTATAAGGGAATGTGTGCTTGTCAGAGAGAGAGAGACAGAGACAGAGACAGTGAGAGGGAAAGTGACAAATCACCCCCAAGGGCAGATGACCATGCTGCAATCCCTTTTCCTACATTCTTCTTCTGGGATCTTGAGCATGCACGCACACACACCCAGTGTGATTTTTAAGCCACCAGGTCTGGGACTTGAACCACAGCCAGCCATGGGGGAGTCCAGCGAAGTAATTGCTATGCCATCTGTTGGCTCCATATATACTCCTTTCTTAAATACAGTACAATGCTATATTTTTTTGAAGAGGTTTTTCTTTTTCTTTTTCTTTTCTTTTTTTTTTTTTTTTCACCATAGGGCTTGTGCGCTCACCAGAAAGACACAGAGAGACAGAGAGAGAGAGATGAAAGTGAGAAATCACCCCCTTCCCCACGGGGGGTGATGACCATGCCACAATCCCTTCTCCTCCATTCTCCTCTCAGGATCTTGGGCATGCACACACACACACACACCTGGTGTGAGTTTAAGCCACCCGGTCCAGGACTCGAACCTCAGTTGTCTACATGGGAGTCTAGCTACATAGCTATTACGCCAACTGCTTGTCCCATAATGCTATATTTTTGAAGCCAGGCAGTAATACCTGCTCTTCAATTTTATTAGGCCAGCAGCTGAGGAAATCCCCATACTATCAACAGTGACAATGGCTCCCTATAGATGTGATTCTTAATTGGGAGGAGGGGAGGGATGGAATGCCCAACAAGAAGTATTTATCAGAATTTCCCTCTATGAAGGAAGAATGCAGTTGGAAAAGTTCCTGAGTACAGTTTGAAAAATTCTAATTTACTGACCCTCATCTAAGAATTACTGAACCGACCCTAGGCACTTTGGAGTTTTCTCCCACTAATCACTCCATTCCTGTCATTACATCCTTCCCTGATAAATGAGATTCTAGGACCCATCACCATAACAACCTCTATCTTGCTATTTCCCCCTGTCTGCACCTCCCAGGTGAGATCCCAGTCTTAGACCAATTCAACTGTCCACCTCATCTCTCTCTAAAGTGAGGACGCTGAGTGACCGTCTATAGACATTTATGCTTCAGCCTCCACTGAGGGCTTGCTGATCCCCTCCCCTGAGATCCTCTGGTCAGGTATCACTCTCATTCTAACTATTCAAACCTTCCTCCCATTCTTCAAACCATTACACCCTCTATTCCACTATTCATAATAGATAACCTTACTAAACAGAGAAAATAGAGCTCCTCTGGCAAAAGTTTACCTAATTTCTTATCCTCAGATACTTCCTGCCCCCTGGTGCCACATACTTCTCTACAACTCCTGTCCTAAATCCTGTCTTATTTCTCAGTGTAAAAGAGGCCCCTTCTGCTTTGAGGATAAACTCTAGATTCATGTATGCTTGGGATCTCAAACCCCTGCCCCAGGGGCTCACATATAAATGAACCTTTCCCTTCATGCTTAATCTCATCCACTTTTTTTGCTCTCTTTTAGCACACAATTATGGATGTTTAGCATGGCTTTTGTATGTTTGTTTCTTTTTGCAATAGGGTATGTGCATTCTCCAGAAAGAATCAGAGAGAGGAAAAGGGAGAAATCATCCCCAGGGGATATGGCCATACTGCAATCCCTTCTCCTCCATTCTCCTCTCAGGATTTTGGGCATGCATGCATGTGCACCCAGTATTATTTTCAAGCTGCTGGTCCAGGACTTGAACCACAGTCAACTATGTGAGAATCCAGCACTTCAACCACCATGCCACCTGCTGGCCCCCCATGGCTTCCATATTTTAAAAGTTCATATTCAACCTGATGCCCCTTTAGGGGACTGCCCTATTTCTCTTATGTTCTTCACAGTTAAGTTTTTTTTTAAATAAATTTTATCATGTATAGTTATGGTTTAGAACATGATGTTATAGGATACATATAGACAGAAACATACTATAGTGAAGCAAATTAACATCTCTATAATCTCACACAGTTTCCTTTTTATGTGTGACAAGAACCATTAAAAACTATTTAATCCACACTCTAACTCTTAACTCCCACACTTACTGTTCAATTCATTGCAATCTAGCTCCTGCTCCCACCACTCCACCAGAACTCCATTGCACCAAGTCACTGGTGATGTCTTAATTGCTAAATCTAGTAGATTCTCTTCAGGGCTTTATTTATTATTTTTAATTTTTTGCTATAAGGTGTGCAGGCTCACCATAGATACACAGGGCTGGGGAGTGGGGTGAGAGGAGTAAGAAATCATCCTCCGGATGTAGTCCTTTCTTGTCCAGTCTCCTCACAGGATTTTGGACATGCATACACATGTGTCTAGTGCGATTTTCAAGCTGCTGGGTCTGGGACTAGAACTGCACAGTTGGCCATATGGATTTAGTTGCTTTAACCTCCATGCCATCTACTGACTCCCAGGCCTTATCTGAACTTGCTTTCTCAGTAACATGGTTGAGTACTTACTCTTCCTTTCTAAATTACTTTATTGCGTAAAATAAATGAATATTTTATCATTGTCAAAAATGGTAAAAGTTTTCATTATCATGGCTCCCACCCAAACCCACATTTTCCCATCCTCTCCAATCCCAGTTCCTTTCTCAGAGGTAACCAATGCTGGAGTGCATCCCTACAGCACTTTTCAATATACTAAAGTGAATAAGAGTATACCTGCTTTCACTTCCTGTCTTCTTTCTTCCCATCTCAATGGGACTGTACTGCACTACTGTTCTATCATAGAAGATCGGAGAGTTGGGGTCTTACAGATCTTTACGTATCAGATTACATAATCATTTCAACCTGATCTTTTAAACTATTGGGTAGGGGGATAGTCTATAAAATATTTAAGAATTTCGATACTGATGGATTCTTGACTGGTTCATAATTTTTTGGCACCAAAAACCATGTTGTAATGAACATTCCAGAAGAAAGCAGTGAGAGGATGAAGTGAGGGAAGATGGTCCAGTGGGGTTGTAATTACAAGCAAAGAGGAACCAAGAAAAGGCTTAAGGAGGGACACGTTATAGTTTTTAGTAACGATTGCAAAAGGACCACTGAAATACTTCACATGAAATAAAGTAAAATGTGCTCCGATAAGTTCCCTAAAAAATCCATAGAGCTTGAACTTCCAGGTCAAAATGTACATAAAACTTTATATGCTACTATTTACCTTTCAAATGGACTATACCAGCATACACTCAGACCAGCAACAATCTGAGAAAATCCATTTCCCACCTCGTGGTCAGCAATGGATATGATCAACCTGATGGATGTGTTGGTGTTGCGATTTGTGTAACTGACTATTCTTCTTACGTGTATTGATAATGTATCTTTTTCCTATATAGCTCCTTGTTGTGAAATAGTAATATTATTAGATCTTATTGTATTAATAAGCATCAACTGACTTATCTTTTATTTTCTGCGAATTATCTGTTTATATCTATTTTTTCTTTCTTTCATCTTTTTTTGTTGTTGCTATAGAGTGCATGCGCTTGCCTGAGAGAGACGCAGAGAGAGATGGGAGGAAAAGTGAGAAATCTCCCCCTCAGGGGAGATGGTCACACTGCAACCCCTTGTCCTGCATTCTTCTCCTGGGATTCTGGGCAGACATGCATGTGCATTTGGCATGATTTTCAAGCTCTGAGGCCTGAGGCTTAAACTAAGGTTGGTCATGCGGTAGTCCAGCGCCTTAACCACTCGCTTTCTTTCTGATTTTCTTCCTGATTTGTAGGAGCCCTTTTTGAATTGTAGATGTCAATTATTTGGCATGCATTATACATCTTTTTTCCTGCCAGTCTGTCCTTAACTTTATTTTGACATAGAGAGATTGAAAGTTTTACTTATCGGGAACCAGCAGTTAGTGTAGTGGCTATGTCGCTGGACTCCCACGTAGTCGACCGTGGTTCGCGTCCCGGACCTGGTGGCTTAAAACTCACGCTGGGCGCGTGTGTGTGCGTGCCCAAGATCCCAGGAGGAGAATGGAGGAGAAGGGATTGTTGCATGACCATCCCCCCTGGGGGGTGATTTCTCGCTTTCTGTCTCTATGTCTCTCTCCATCTGTCTGGTGAGCGCACGCACCCTATAGCAAAAACCTCTCCAAAAAAAAAAAAAAAAAGAAAGTTTTACTTATCTAACCCTATTAACTTTCCTTTCGACTTCTTGGTTCTGTGTCTTGTTAAAGATCCTTCTCTACGCCCATGTCTCTCTCCATCTGTCTGGGGAGCGCACCCCACCCAATGCAAAAAACCCTTCCAAAAAAAAAAAAAAAAGAAAGTTTTACTTATCTAACCCTATTACATTTCCTTTCGACTTCTTGGTTCTGTGTCTTGTTAAAGATCCTTCTCTACGCCCAAAATCTGTATTTCCTTCTCATATTTACTTACTGTTGCTCTTTCACCTAGCTCCTTAATCTATCATGTAGAACTAAAGGAAGACCATGTAGCTGAAGCCAGGCAGTTAGAGGTGGTGAGAATGTGGGATTTAATGAGTGAGAAAAGTCACAAAAAGGTTAAAGAGGGTCACAGTTTTTACTAAGAGCTCTAAAAGGGCTACTGAGTTGCTTTGGGTAAAATAAAATAGCCTTCACATGAAAGACTGGAATATTTAACAGTATTCATGATTGAAAATTGCAGTAAATGGAGGTGAAAGGGCACATGATCTGCTCCTTCTGCCCCTTCCCCCAAATTCAGGGTTTACACAAACCTATCCTTTGTTTTCTACTACGGTGACTCAGGAAAGGAGAGTACCTGAAAGTTCTGAAACAGACAAGCCATGGGGTTATTGTTAGCTGGGCAAGGAACTGTGGGCTGTCCTTGGAATGCCTGGAGATTCTGGTACCCCTGGAGAAGCTGATGCTGTTGCTGATTTGGAGGAAACATCTGATTGTTGTTTAGCAGCGACTGTAGATGAGTCAGTTGATGGTTATTCAAAGCATTGTTTATTGATGACACATCACCTACAGTTTGAAAACAAAATACAAGTCAATGTGATTCTTCAGAGGCCCTATGCCTCTCCGTGTACCTGAGAATTCCTGAAACAAAAACTAAAAGCTAGATTTACATGGGTAATTCTTTTCTTTTTTTTTTTTCCTCCTCAAAGTCTTATTAACTGGTAAGGAAAGAGTAGCTTTATTATGTAGCTTTATTTTGCAAAATTAAATTTTAATTTTTTGTTATAGTAAGACTACATGGTCTTCGCTCTATTCATTAACCAATTCTTATATACTGATAATTATTGTATTGTATGATTCCTTGAATCTATTTTTATTAGGCACCTAAAATCAAAGCTTGAAATTACTCCTAAAATGTTTCCAAAATCATAAATATTGAATCATATGACTAAAATAAGTGGACCTGATCAGGCCTTTGTTACAAAGTTTAGTTCTCAAACCATAATTATCAACAAATAACCTCAAATAAAAATATCCTTTTTTTTGAAATAAAAGGTTGGTTACCTAAAATTAAAAATTGTAAAAAAAAAGCTAATAACATTAAAATTCATGGTCATAATCATTACTATTAAATATTATATAATCATTAGAATTAATAATTTAATTTATATTCAAAGTTGTTTTGAAATTACTCTAAAATTATCTTGAGTCATCATCATAGAAGTAGTTGTCCTGTACTTTGCAATATGCAAATATGTAAATATTTTCAGGTTATTTATCTATAATACAATGATTTCAATTTCAAAAAGAATTATGTTATATTATAAAGCTGTTCATAAAATCTGGAAACAAATTTAAAAATTATTATTTTTCACATATCGAAAATGTCTTTGGCAACATTTAACACACACACATTTAACATCATGTATATTTATTTGTCTGTTTCCAGACTTTATGGACACCATTCATATAATTTGTAATGACCTACATCCATCAATTAAATGTAGTTGATATTGTTTTCTAACCTTTTGTGCTAAGAGAATCTATATGAAGAATTTTTTAAAAATATTTTTTATTTCAATTTCTTTTGTACATTCAATCACATACGTCACTTAGCTTGTAAAGTGAATGTTCCAACACGAAGACATTTCTCACCTTTGTTTTTAAGCCACAAAAGTCTAAAAAACGGTACTGAATAAATTTAGCAGCAAGTAGAGATGCTGTCTGCTTCCTTGAACTTGGGCCAACTTTGGCTTTGAGTGTTTTAATGCCTTGTTCCCCTTTTTCCTGGCCAAGCATTAGTTCTGTTTATTTAGGGTTCACCTGGAAAACACGAGCTCAGACTGTTTCCATCCGCAGTGCAGCTGCTCACACTGACCCTGTGATGCCATACCAACTAGAACTCAAATCAGTTACTTTCAGTGGACCTGGGCTCCAGTCAGTATTTGAAAAATAAGACTCTCCTTGTCTTAAGAGAATGACGGGTAGGTTAGGTTTAGGTGGCATCAGGATTAGAAGATAGAGAAAGTGGATTAAAATGGTTTTTAGTATTCCTAGAGCAGGGGAAAAGTCGTTCTCATGTTTGTAGAACTAGGGTTGTGTGTGGGTGTTGTTATATTTAGTTCCTTAAGCAAGCTGTGACATTAACAAAAACATTTTTAAAAATAGTGTGACGAAATGGAGTTTTTAAAAAGGAGAAAATAGAATTAGGAAAACGTTTCTTTTGTAAAAATGTGTGAGAAAATGTAACTTACCAAGCAGACCTGTCCCCAGCAGAGGGTTAAGTAGCTGTGGCACCACAGAGTTACTGTTGAGTTTAGCTGGACCAGGTGTGTTCCCAGCATTATTAGATACATTCAGCAATGTTTCTGCCATTGACACCACTGCTGTCCCACCAAGTGTTGAGACAGTCAGTGCTGCCACTGCTGATGATGTAGTGGTTGTGGTAGTGGTTGCCTGGGAGGAGGTTGCTATGGAAACCTCTGGATGATTAGCGGTGTTGGCCGATGCCGAGTTCAGGACACCTCCCAACAGCTGGGGATTCAAGGCCATTAATCCTGAGGCCCCAGCGACAGCTGGGAGGAACAGGGGGTTAAAAGTAGTGTCACTGCCTGCAAAGTTTGGTAAAGGGTTCCCCATGGGGCTGGTTAAAAGGGTCTCAGCTCGGCTGTTGTCTGACTGATTGCTTGGCAAATGGTCTGATGGGGCTGTCATCTGTGTTAATGAGGGTAAAGGGGTATTTTGCTGTTGCAAAAGATCTGAGATGGTCAGATTGAAAGATGGCAGGGGAAGCGTGGCAGCTGCTTGGGCTTGATTCTGCAGCAGGGCTGCTAAGAGCTGAAAGTGAACAGGCTGTAATACCTGCCCATCCATGTCACCGGAGAGAAAGGCTAAAGCAGCGTTTACATTCGGGTTGAGAAAACCTAAAGGGTGGAGGTTGATCTCAGAGTTGCCTTCTCC
>NW_006160061.1:5992083-6059006 GCF_000334495.1 Tupaia belangeri chinensis
CTGAAGGCTGGAGGATATTTAATAGATTCTGGTTTAGGAGATGCTGTTGATTCACTGGCAAAGAGATAGGTAGAGAACTGAGGAGGCTGGGGTTCAAGGGGTGTGGAAGATGGTTGTTTGAAGTGCTGTTGGATGGAAAATGAAGTGCGTGCTCCTGGCCAACAAAAGGAAAATCACTCCCAATGGGCAGCTGACTCTGCAGTGGGTTTCCAGCTGCGGTGGTGACTATGACGCCATCTTGAAGAACAGATGTTGTCTTTGTGATGGCAGGGTGGCTGGTGCCAGCTATGGCTATGGAGGATGATGGTCCTGAACCACCTAGAAGAAAAAAAAAGTTATTAATTAGGGATGCAAATAAGACTACCATAAAAGACTATTAAGATGCATTTCAATTCACATGTTACATGGCATCTTTATTCATTGTAACTAGAGATTTTTGGTATCTGTTAATGGGACTTAAGTTTAAAGGTATACTTCCCAATCTACATTGAAAATAAAATAAATATTGTAGAAGCTGCTAGTTATCAAATAGCTTGTTTTTCACAGCTGGACTAGGAGAAGATGGAAGAATCTGTGTTGTAGTTCATTCAACTAGGCAGATAAAAGTAGCAAAGCTTCATTTAAAAAAAGCATACATTTAAAGGAATTTTTTGTCTATGAAACAAGTATATTTGCTTTTAGTGAAAAAAGAATAAAACCCACACAACTAGAATGTGCATGAAAATATAAAGAAGAAAATAAAGAGTAATTATGGAGAGAACTATTAATATTTTAGTTTGCAGCTTTCCGGATTTTTCCCACCTGTATGTTTATATATAGGCAGACATAGATAGACATATTACATATAAACGCAGACAAAATTAGAATCACGCTGTAGTGCTAGTTGGTAACTTTTTAAGTTGTTATATATTATGAACATTTTTCCATGTTGTAACAATTCACATATAGCTATGAAACCATTTTACTAGTATCATGGGTGGATACCATAATTTAATCAGTCCAGTCATGGAAATTTTTATTGCTTCCAATCTTTTACTATTGTAAGCAACATTTGCTATGCAAATAACAAACATTCTCATTAATGTATCCTTGTCAGCTTGCCTAATTACTTGTAAAGGATAAATTCTTGGAAGTAGAATTCCAGAGACAAAGGGTTTACATAGCTTTAAAACTTTCAATACATATTATCAGGCTACCCCTTGGCAAAGTTGATCAAGACACATTCTATTTTCATTCCTATAAGTCATTTTTCTCATGACACTCTATCATTAGTTTTAACAATGAATAAAAATGTTACAAATCTGTCATTCTCATAGATACTTTGTACTTATGATTCTTTAAGTTAGACAAGTCTTCCCCCACATAGCATTATTATTTTTGAGTCTTATACTAGAGATGGGAATTTAATATTAAAAAATATAAAATATTAAAAATACAATTTTTCAGTTGTTATTTATAATGGTAAATTATAATGACTGGTTCTCAACCCAAGTTGCACAATAAAATATTCTGAAGAAACTTAAAACAAATAAATTAGCCAACAAAACAATATTTGGACCCCAACACAGACCAGTTGAAAACTCATCTATTGGGGTACAGCCTGGGCATCACCCCTGGTGATCCAAATGCACAAAGGATGGATCAGGGAGGGTGAATCATATTCTATTGAAAAGGAACCTACAATCTTTTTCTGGTAAATGGGCTTCCCACAGAGATGCACTGTCTTATGTAATACATGCATTTGACAAATTTTTTCTTACTATATGTAATTAATTTCACTCAAAAATATCAAACATATGCTTGGTATAATGAACAATAATGTCACTGAAAATCTAAATTAATTCAAACATTTTACCACTGTGCTATGCCATTGTAACAAACTTTACCTCTGTTCATGTTACCATTGAGTTACCATTCCAAATACACAGAAATGTTTCCATAATTGTAATAGTAGAGCTAAATTAATTTTCAATTTCTCTTGTTCTCACCTAATAGAATAACACAAGATATATAGTCTTTGTATGTATATTTTTAACTGTCTATTATACAAAGATTGACCATATTTACTGACTCATCCTGATAAAGTTTGGCATGTATATTTTATTTTACATCATTATATACAATACATGGGTGAACAACTTTCTGCATATTATTCTTTGCTACTTTAAAATTTTTCCTTAGAAAAATGCCATCATTGGCATGATTGTTTGACAATCAAAAATAGGTAAAAGAAAGTTTGTAATGTATAAAAGTCCATATAAATTGAAGGATTTATCATTGCTATCAGCAGTAGTCTAATTAGTAGTCACGATTAGTAATGGCCCTATAATAATAGTAAGTATAAATAAGCACATCCAACACAACTTATAGAGTATCTCTATAGCAAGAATTTGTTGTTTTTCCCAACTGTCATAGTCTGCCTTTTCTCTTTTTTTAAAAAGCTCTCAGTGTTTCATTTAAAGAATGAGATTAAAAAACAAAACTCTTTGAAAAGTGTATAAATGTTTATGAAATATTATCATGAAATAATGACTATGTTCACAAAGAGTAAAAAGGCATACCAAATGCTGAAGTAGGCATATAGCATTTAATTCTTTAAATACTAATTCAGATTTGTTACAAAATAATCAACATCTTAAACACTTCCTTGCTTCTTAAATCTTGATATTTCCATAAATAGGTATTATATATTATTTGCATTTGGAAACTACTTTTTAAAATGAGCTAATAAGATGTCTTATTTATTAGTAACCAGTATGAATGGCATATTTTTCCTATTTCCTAAATATCAATAATAATGACACATTTAAATGTATACACATCATTTCTGTGTATATGGCAAAGCTTTATAGATGAAGGCTTTCCTTAGAGGTTGTTATTTTCAAGGTCTTTAATTTGCAACAAAGAAGTATCTGTATTTATGATTAAAGGAAGTAGCCATTTTGAGATAATATTATTTTAAAAGCTCTCCATCTAGATATTCTTGAAAATAAGAATGAGTGTAGTTACTCTGTGTGTATTTTTGCCTTACCAAAAAGAAAGTGGTGAATAACATACACTTTTTAAAGGTAGTATGTGAATACATCCTGATGTATTTTTTTATATTCTTTAGTTTTCAACAAACCAATTCGACAACTGGGTATACTCTGCTGAACAATAGGATAGAAATAATGTTACAAAAAAGTGAAACAAACAAAAGGAAACCTTGCCCTTTCCTGCAGGAACTCAAGAGTTTGGGCAAAGCAATAAACACAAACATCTCCCTGTCTTTCTTTCTCTTCTTTCAGACACATATTTATTGAGAGCTTATTATGAACCAGAACATTTTAAAGTTCTTTTTACATATTAGCTTCTGTTACTATAATGCAATATGCTAAGAGCTATTCACAACATGGGGACACTTAAAACACTGAAGATGTAAGGGACATTTACGAAAGTGTAACATTTGTATAGGATTTGAGGGGTGGAGGGGAAATAAAAAGGGTTTCTAAGTAAAATAATTTTTAAAAAAAGACATGAGATAATAAGATAGATGAAGGATAATGAAGTGTCATTGTTTTCTCCAAAAATAAGAAATAAGACAGAATATTCAGTCAGTGCGACTTGCCCGTACTCCAAGCTCCTTTACCCCAAGGTCAAACCTACTGCCTCAAACAAGCAGTGGAGAAATTCGAAATGAGTTTTCTAAATGATTACAGGTAAGAATAATTTATTTCCTTCTGTATTTTCAAGATCTAACACATTCTCTGACACATGGTTAAGCATTTAAACAATGTTTGTTGGTTGAATGACTCTCTTAAGATCATAAAACTTGCACTAAACCTCTAGAAATCAGATAGTTTGATGGTGTGTGGACGTGGACGTGGAGAAAGATTATCATTCGTTTGGGGAGAAAGTGAAAACTGACTCTCCAGTGTATTGGTCCAATTCGGGGTTGTCAGGCACACTCAGAAGATGGCTGGCAGATGAAAAGTTACCGTAGGAAGCTCCTAGGTATTCCAAGAAGTTAAAAATCACCATATAGAGAACGAGGTCTGCCCCCAGTGCTCTGAGCTCTGAAAATCACTCATTAATGCTTCAAGTCATTTAAACAGGACCCTTAATTTGTATAAATGTTTATAGCTGGAGGAATATCTGGAGATTGATTATTTCTTAACTACTTAATCTTCAATAGGTATTCTCTGGTGATCCTGTTGCATAGTTCTGCATAAAAATTTTATGGTGTGGTGAGACATGTAAGGGACAAGTTTTGTTACATGCATTGTTTTGTTTTGAGCCAAGATGTTTTGTGCTTAATGTGATGAAAGGTACATTGCTGACATTTTTTTTTAATTTATTTTTTATTTTAAAGAGGGTTTTGTTATAGGGTGCATGCGCTTGCCAAAAAGACAGAGATAGACAGAAAGACAGAAAGTGAGAAATCACCTCCCCCCCCCCAGGGGGATGGCCATGCCACAATCCCTTCTCCTTCACTCTCCTCTCGGGATCTTGGGCATGCACTCACACACGCCCAGCATGAGTTTAAGCCACTGGGTCTGGGACTTGAACCGCAGTCGACTACATGGGAGTCCAGTGACACAGCCATTAGGCCATCTGCTGGTCCCACTAAGGATTTTTTTTTTTTAAAGCGAATTATTCACTGAACATTTAGCAGTTAAATAACCAAAAGGAAGGTGGGAGCCTAGAACAAATTAGTAAGTTGGAGAAGTCTATTAATTGGAAAAAGTGATTATTTCATACCAGCCAGTAGAACCATGAACTGATATAATTTTATTTTTTCTCATTGTCTCGATTTTAACGAATAGGAGAGAAGACTGGAAAGCCACTCAAATAGCTGGTGTGAGATCACATGCCTGAACACCCAGAGGAGGTAGCTCAGTCTAATGAGGATGCAACAGCGGTACCTTGCCAGTGGGGAGATTTCTATATATGAGCGAAACTCTGCACATACTTGTAACTTAATATGCACGTGTTGTATCCAGTATCAGTGAAAAATGTAAAGGATCTTTAAAATAATATTTTTCTAATATTAATAATTTAATTCTTGAAATATTTTCTCTGCTTCATTTTAAAAATTGCTTTTCTAAACAAAAGCAGTATCTACCTCTTTAAATTTATTTCTCTTCCTGGACACCAATATTCTATGAGAAAAGTCATTGTTGATATTGTACTAAGCATATAACTACCTCTTAAATATTAATAGTATTGCTATACATGTCTTTGTATGTATACAAGGACATAAAATTTATACCAAGTAGACCAACAGTGATTTTTAAATGTCACACCTGTTTGACCTATATCACCAATTTGGAATAAAAATTACTTTATACCAGGTAATTTTTCTAAATTGATAGGCCCCAATACTTATTTTTATCCATAAAATTCAGGAACCTAAGAGAGGTGTCACATGGATGGTATTCCTTCACCATTTGACCTTTATCATTTGCTTTGGTAAGTGTACTTTCATTGCGAGCAGGGTCAATGGTAATCCTTAATAAAAAACGAATGCTTCTAGAGATAAGAGAAAATATCATGGTCTAGTGAGCCTAATAAATATTCATTTTTCAATCCCATTGAAATAGTGAAAGTTTCTCCCCTACATTTAAAGGACTGATAGTTAATGATAACAATAATAAATTGAAAGATAACTTTTATGAGAAGTCTAGCTCTCCCAAGACTATTTTCTCAAGCCTCAGTAACAGGGTATAGTAATATGTATTTACAAAAATTTATCAATCTCTACCTTTGTGATTTGAATTCTGATGCAAATCCCAAATATTCCTTTACCAGGAATAGAAAAAAAGCCCTAGGGCCTAGTGGCTTTTTTCATTTTCCCTCCATAAGGAAAGAGAAAGAAACTCAAAACTAGACCACTGAAGGGAGTGGAAATGGAAAAGGAGGCCATGATAGCATCTCAAGAAATGGTCTCCACCCCTCTAGGACTGAGCTCCCAGGGAGGGACGAAAGAGAAGAGATGAAGCTTAAATTGTGGAATATGGTCTCCGCCTAGTTAGGACTGCATTAAGGTCAGTCTTCCCGGTCTGCTGGTGGTAACGGCATCAGAGACTTTTTTTTTCTACTTATCATATTGTTTCCTTTCTTAACACATAAAATTACTCTGAGAACTACTGGGAATTAATTAAAAGATGCTTAAGATTTTAGTTTACTTAAGTAAAAAGTTTTTATTTTAATGCGTCTTTTATCAAGAAAAGGTTAAGTCTTTTTCTTGGTAGGATTTCCGTTCTCTGAAAATGCCTTCTTGATATTCCAGCTGGAAGCTTGATGTCATTTTATTTGATGAAAGAGCAAGCTGAGTTACTATTACAGATTATTAAGATGGTTAACTTTGAATCTGTCTCTTGTACCCTATTTTATTGGCAGTGCTAAAACAGTGCCTACCATATTCAAGGTGCTCAATAAACATTTGCTGAATTAATGACCTTATGAATATCCTAAAACAGAATTGAGACCTATTACTGGGCTGCAAGATCATTTTGGTATGCCCCAACCAGTATTTTTGAATAGAGGAACTAGAAAGGAAAGAAAATATAGGAAATATTGCATAGTTAGGATATTATTTTGTGGGAACTTTGGTTCTGTTAGCTGGTGGGTGATGAAATCATTTCAGTGAATCATGACTGTCATTTAAAAAGTAGAATAAGATAGGATAAGACAGAAAGGGATAGAAAATATCAGAGTGCATCACATCGAATAAGTATTTTTTTTCATTATGCTTTAGCTATGCATTAAAAACTTATGTCTAGTGGATTTGTAAAGCAAGTTAATTTGTTATTGTGAGGGAGAAGTAAAAAAAAAAAGAGTTAAAAAAAGAGTTGAAAAACACTGCTTTAAGATCAGGCCTCTGAGCTGCTTAACTCTGTGGGGTATGATCTTGGAGCTGTACACCAGGTTATCCATGATGAATGGTGCCTCTCATCCTCGTGCCCATGGTCTTGGATGGATACTCAGAACTTCACTGGATTAGTTCCAACCCCAGGAGTCCCTCAACAACTTTCAGACTTTCGTTATCTAGTTCTACTTTTTAATCTGTGAAAAGGTGAGTTGTTACTTTGAATTTGTGAAAAGTGGAATTCTTAGAAAATAATTTTCACTCTACTCTTTGCTTGTCTGGCATTATTAATGTTGTTTGATATGTTTCTGGAAGATAAGAATTTTATTTATGGTTTACATTTTAGCACTACAGGAATGTGGAAATTAAATTCATTTAGATGACATTACAGAGATATTTTTCAACACATTTTTTTTTTCAAGACAGTATGTCACACTTTGGCTATCCTCCTGAATTGCTGGGATTACAGGTGCGTACTGTCATGCCTTGACTTTAGGTTGGGCCAGGAATCTAACCTGGGCCCTCCATGTGGTCTCAGCCTGCGGAGCATAGAGTTTTAGCAACATGTGCTGGCACCACAACTAGGCCTAAATAATTTCCTGTGAGTCATATTTTTGTGGAACTAGTATTACTCCCTAGAATCTGCATACTTCCTGAAATGTTGCTTAATGTTTCAAACTACTTATCTTAGTAAATAGCTTTGGCATCTCCTAAAGAACTGAAGGGTTCCTGGGCTTTGTAAATAAGTTTAATGTATTGCAATGGAACAACGTCCTCCTAATCTGTGTAGTAGGACAATTTATTTCTTGCAAGGAGAGAGGTATAGTAGATCATTGGATCAGCAAACATAGCACATGAGCACACAGACCAACTGTCTGAACAATTTAACTCCTTCTTTTGCACCTAGGAAACATTAAACCTAGACTATGCAAACAAAATAAGGGGTGTCATTCTGAAAGTAGGAGACTTTCTTAAATAACAAGACAGTGTCTATAGTAAAAATATCTTACAGCAAAGAAGAAATGGCTCATTTTGAAAAAATTTAATTAAAAGAATAGTCATAGATCTCTATCACATAATCTAGAACATAGTATAGTTTTGTTGTTTGGTTAAAAAACTAGAGCAGAAGGCTCATTTTCTTGCACATCAAATGAGAATAAAACCTAGGCATTTAAAAATTTGGGTGGAAATACTTTTAATAGCAACTATTATTTAAGTCATGCTCTTTTTTTTTTCTTTTTTTGGAGAGGTTTTTGCTACAGGGCACAAGCGCTCGCCAGACAGACAGAGAGAGACAGAGAGACAGAAAGCAAGAAATCACACCCCGAGGGGATGGCCACGCCGCAATCCCTTCTCCCCCATTCTCCTCTTGGGATCTTGGGCACACACGCACATGCGCCCAGAGAGAGTTTAAGCCACCGGGTCTGGGACTCGAACCACGGTCGACTATGTGGGAGTCCAGCGACATAGCCATTACACTAACTGCTGGTCCCTAAGTCACGCTCTTCAAGAAACTTTTCTTTCTTTAGTCTGCATTAGCCTACGTAAGGCTAGAGAACTATTTCTATACAAATTTCTCATATCCTTAGAGATCTAACTTATATATAGTCCAATCCACCCCTGGGCATCTTCATTCCTTAACCTTTCTGTAACTGTCACCTTATCTAGAAATAATTTCCACTCTACTCTTTACTGGCATGTTCCAAGAAAAAAACACATAGAACCAAAAAAACCCAAACTCATTTGTAGTATTTAACCCAGTATTCTTTCACGGTCACACTTATCTCATTGTCTTGTACCTACCATATTAATGGCTGTCTTGAATTTCAATCATATGTATTTTATGCTGAAAGAAAACACTTTTTTTTTGCAAAATTAAAAAAAAATTTGTAAATAAGAACATAAATGTATTCACAGGTTTATTTATATTCCTGTTAGTCCATGTAGATCTTTGAAAGTGAAGGCAAATAAATGACTTATTTTCTCTTCTGGCACAAATTCATACTCTGTCCCTGCAGATTATTGTGTTTTCATGTAGTTAAATATTTTATTAGAAAAAAATAGACTATGAAAAGTATTTTAAAGTTAAAAAATTAGGTTATAACTAATAGCTTTATCATATTGGAAGATGATATGGCTGTTATTAAGCATATTAGCAGAATAACATAAGTCTTTTTTCTCCTTTGAAAATTGTGAAAAATCAGGAAGAGACTGGCTGCCGTGTTGATAAGGACAGGGCCAAATTTGCTGCAGAGGCTGGGTTTTTGGCATACGTGCTTTTCCTATAGGGTAAGCAAGTGTGCAGGAGGCAAAGGCCTTTTGATGTTGGCCAGTCTAGGGCACTTAATTTTGAGTCCTTCCCTAAACCACATCACCACAAGACAAATGCTGAAACCACGTATATGCTGACATTGTCTCTCTTTAAAAACTGAAAGCTGCTTTAAATGTACAGCACTGACGAACTTCTAGAACATGTCTGTGATCAGTGTTCTGGTTTGGTTGAGGGGTCCACCAGAACTATGCTTTACAATGTGAGGAATGTCACCAACTGCCCCAGTGGTTAGTTTCTAAATCTGTTACATGGAAATATTAAACTTTACTTGTAACTTGATATTCAAAAAGTTAACAGAATATAAACCTGTTAATGCAAAGTATTTAGAAGCTTTGATGGAAAGGCAATTTGAAAATACCAAGAGAATTACTAAAGCCTTATATAGTCTTAAGTTTTAGAAACATTTTTTAAGCACTTCATATCTTTTATTTGATTTGGCTACTATCTCCTATACTTGAGTTGTAGCGTATTTTAAATGTGTTCCATAGAATTCACACATAGGCCTAAAGATCAATATTTAGTTTAATTTAGGAAACTCTCTTTAAAAAAAGTTTTGAAAATAAGTTACAATCAAATGAAGCATTTCCAGACAAAGTTATTTCTTTTCCAAGTTAATGAAGTATTTTTCAACTGTTGCTTAAGAGAGTGAAAAGAGGCAGAAGGTAGAAAAGGAGGTCAGCTAACAAGTGTGTAGGCTTTGCTCCCACAGGGCAGAGTGGGGCCCTTTGACCTCCGGGTCTCTTGCCTCATGTTGCTACCATTTTTGGAAAAGTCAAGACTAGCATCTACATAGTTGCTTCTTTTAAAGGTCTCCTGACACATCACCCACTAGGATATCCATCGTTATTTGAATAAATGAGGTGATGCTATATCAAAAGAAAGTTCACTAAATGTGATTCACAAATAAGGGACATTTCTCTTGACAGAGTCCATCTGCCTGGACACAAACATTCTACTCACTGCACTCTGTGATCTCTGAGTCAAGGAGGAAGGCAAAACTACTTTTTCTAAAAAGCTATCAAAAATTTACAAATGTGTCTTCTAAGAAGCATCAAAGAGCTTTTATTATCTTTTGAAAAGTTTGAAAGAGAAAACAATATTTTTGACAACTAAGTGTTTCAGAAGAAGGACTTAACACAGCTGAGCAGAAAATGGGTTTTATAATCATATAAACCTGAGTTCAAATCCTGATTCACTTATGTATGATCATGGATAGTTATTGAAGTTCTCTGAGGCTCAGTTTTCTGATCTGTAAAAAGAGGACAATAATTTAATATACTTTGGAAAACTCCACAAGTAACATAGGTCAATCATCTGGCACATAATAGGCACTCAATGGTAGCTATAAGAAACATTTTAAGAATAAAATGTGTTTTTCTTCTAATGTCTTACTGCTGTGTTAGGAATACCTAGCAAAAACCTTACAGACTATCAACTGCTAGATCGTTTTGAATGCCCAGCCTCAGTGCTCAGTGATTATTCGATGGATAAGTGCCAGTGAAAATAGATACGTAGACCAAGCGATTACAACGACAGTACATTTTGTCAACATAGTTCACCGTGTAGTAAAAGAAACACGGCCTCTGGGAACCAGCAGTTAGTGTAATGGCTATGTCGCTGGGCTCCCACGTAGTCGACCATGGTTCGCATCACAGACCCGGTGGCTTAGAACTCACGCCGGGCGCGTGTGCGTGCGTGCCCAAGGTCCCGAGAGGAGAATGGAGGAGACGGGATTGCGGCATGGCCATCCCCTCTGTGGGGGTGATTTCTCGCTTTCTGTCTCTAGGTCTCTGTCTGTCTGGCGATCGCATGCACCCTATAGCAAAAACCTTTCAAAAAAAAAAAAAAAGAAAGAAAGAAAAACGGCCTCGGAGACCTCTTCAATGCCCAGCTCCTCACGAGCGTTCCATTAATTAGTAAATCAACCCATTTCATAACTAGCTGCACATCAGAACTATATACATTAATTAGCTTTTAATTTTACTAGGTCTAATATTTTAAAAATTCTTACTGACCTAGATTTTTATTAAGTATATGCTCTCTGTTAGTTTATACATGATTGGTCATACCCATATCATTATGAGACATTTATTCTTATGCTTTTTAGCTTTTTATATGCTAACACTCGTCTTATATTAATAAATTTTTAACCTGTATGCTTTGACACTCTCAATACTAGCAATCTAGGTCAGATGTTTTACAGAGGAACAAGGAATAAAAAAAAATATGGCCAAAACTATAGGAAATAAGTCTAAACTTGACGATCAGAAGGAACAAGAATATAAATAAATGTTGGTCTTTTCCATTACAGATAAATTGAAATATATCATTAATAAAATATGTACACTTTGCAGATAAATCAGGACTTAAATTTTGAAGTTAAGAACTATCAAAATTATATAATAAAATGACAATATCTAACAATGTCTCATCAAAATGACTGATGGTATGCTCAGTAAATATGGTATAGTTGTGGATTTTATATAACTTTTATCTGTTAAATGCACAAGATAAAATTTTCACTTTGTGTAATTACCTAAAAAGTAATATAAATCAGCGAAAAGTTAGAAGCCTCTTATGGGATGATTGCACTGTTAAATACACACAGTTTTATGAGATTCCTTACAGTAAGAACATCCAGAAGGCACTAATCATTTCAAAGATCTTCTAAACCTTATATACTTTTTGACACAAAGGTCACTGAACAGTTCTTCATTAAATACGGACATCAAAACATAACATATAACACATTGTAAGGGATGGCAGGTGTAAGTGGCAATAACAGAATGGAAAACACTAGAGTTTTACTATTAGCAACAAAGATATGTAGATTGTGATGCTTTTCCAGCACAGTGGAGTAAACAGACTACACATTATCTACACAATAGCTTATCATTAAAGCCTCAGCAGTTTCCTCATTTCCAGTAGTAACCCGGTTTTTAAGGCATGCTGTTTTCACATCTGAGTAACAATGTCTCAATAGCCATCTTTTATTTCTTCCTGTTCATTTCCCACAAATCTCAAATGTTGAGTTTTGAGTATTTTCTCTAATGTTTTCATGGTCAATTTTTTTGATGTCTCAATAAATTTAATGCTACTGTACAGTTTTTCATAACCATTGCACAAAACACAGATTTTTTTTTCTAATGTGTCCACTTTTAAATAAATTTGTCTCCCTCATTAATAGTAGATGAAGAGTTACAACAATTTGGTTTTAAAACCTTAATGTCAAAGGTAAAAATACTGGTTTCGTTCTACAAGAAAACTACAAAACAATTTCAAGATCAAAAATTCCGGAAATCAGGTTTTCAATCCTTTTTTTTATTAGAAAACTTAAATTATTACCTTTTTTGCCTTTAAAAAGAGAAGTAGCCAATATCCATTTTTGAATTTTCTCAAACAAATAATAGTAAAGTATAGCAAACTAGGATAAGAAAACACATTAGAAGATCGCGTTCTACTTCATACAACTTCTAGTTATCTTTTCCTATCCATTCACCTATTTCTGTTCAGCAGCAAGAAATAAATCCATTTATTTTTGCCTTTTCCAAGATGAACTTCATTTACCTGAATACAAATAAAAGCTAGGGGAAACGGCTTTTACGTGGGCATAGACCAAGGACATGTCCCTTGAACCAGGAAACCCTGCCTTACATGGCTTCTTCTGTGGTTTAGAGTCCAATGGTTATACAACCAACTCAAAGTCGACCAATATTCAAAATGACACAGATTGACAACAAATAACGGAAATGCATGGAATCCCCTTAGCTGTCATTCTTTCCAATAGATAAATCCCTCACATTCTGTAAATAAAATTATAAATATTAAAGAAATGAAGAGAATTTCACAATGGGGAAAGGACCTCTTTTATCATAATAAATATTTTGGTACAAATTTTTTAAAAAAGTAGAAAAGTTTAGTACCTTTGGGTACTTTTTTCTAATAAAACCATACCTGCTTCAGAACTTGTTTGATTATAGCTGCTAACAATGCTGTTTGGTATCACTGGAGTGGAGGACGTTGAAATTCTTGACTGAGGTGGATTGGGATGTAATGAATTTCCTAAAGCCATGCCCGACTGACTGAGCATCCCACAGTTCCCGCTAGCCTGAATCTGATTTATTAAACCTGCAAGATGGTGGTTGGGGACTGGACTGTTACTGTGAACAAAGTTAGTGTTTGCATTGTGGCAGTGCGCGGCTTCCCCTCTTAAAGGTATGTTCTGTGTCAGTGAATTCTGAAGAACACTGGAGTTCATATTGGGATCTGTAAAATGCAGCTGGTTAGCAGAGCAAGGCAAAGCAGTATTTGAGCCCCCACAACCCGGGGTACTATTGCTACTCAAGTGAGAGCTTTGACAACTCATAGACTGTAGTAACTGAGACATTGAACTGATGGGAAATGAACTCTGACCCTGCTTCCTTAGCAAGTCAGGTCCAGGTTTAGGAACTGCAGAACTATCCATTTGAGACTGTCTGAGCAAACTCAACACTGTGGTAGGTGGCTGTTTTCTTTTCCGCAATGAGTCTTTTTGCTGAGACATCAGCTTATCTCTTAGTGCTGCTCGACCACTTTGCCCTTCACCTGTTGGGAGAAGCATGTTGGCAGTAGGAGGGAACATGGTGTTTAAAGTGCTATGTCCTTCAGTGTTGCCACTGCCGGCAACAGCTCCAGAATTGCTACTGCTGCTACTGTTGTTACCAGCAAGTTTGTTTTGATTTGCTAGCTGTGCTTTGGCTGCTGCTGAGAGTAAACTACTTGCTGGAAAGGAGGCAGCATTGTGCTGGTTCAAGATCTGATTTAAAGGCATTCCCAGCAAACCAGGCTGACTCTTTACAGAACCACTTCCGGCAGATGCAGGAGGAAAAGCTGCACTGCTTGGGGGATTTAGTACATTACTCATTCCAGCAATTAGTGGGTTAGGGATGTCCTTGTACTGATGATGTCCATCGGGCTTGGTAGAAGGGCTTGATGGCATTGATGGCCTTGGGGACCCTATTGTTGACCTTGGTGACCTGGGTAGGACCTTAATACCACTACAAGTGGCCTGGGGTCCTACAGGTGGCATCATGAAATTTCCATGATCTGATGATGTGGAAGATGAGCGTGATCTTTGGGGCGATGCCTCAATCCTTCCAATTCCAGTCCCCATCATGTGCACTGGGGATGTCACTGGAGAAGGGGACAGGGAGGTTGAAGCTGAATGCTGAACTCTTTGTACATGACTCCCATGATTCATGTGGCCAGGTTTTACAGTTGGCAAAGGGAGATTACTTGGCAAAGGAACAACAGCAGGAGGCATGCTTACATTCATCACAGGTACCTGAGAGTGGACATTTGAATGGAAACTGGTAGGATTAATGATTACAGGGTTCTGATTCACTGGTTTACTAGGAATTGGGTCAAGAATGCCAAGTGGATCTTTCTCGGATGTTAATGGCTTTTTCTGAAGAGCACAAGAAGGTGGAGGAGGGGGAGGTGGGCCTTGGGGTGGTTTGTGGTGGAACATTGCTCGTGGTATTTCCATATTAGTTGAAAAATTACACATTGGTTTTTTCATTACTGGACTCTTTGTAGTCAAGGTTGGGGAAAGAGGTATATTAGTCCTTCCAGCCACTGCACAGGATGACTGTACAGGAGAACCGTGTAGCATTACTGAAGGTGGAGAAAGAGGAGTCCTATTCAGGTGAATAGGACTAGAATTGGGAGCTCCATGGAAACCAGGGTTATTTCTTGTGAAAACATCAGGACTTCCAAGTGGGTCAGTCCTTGGAGAGATTGAGCCATCTCCATATATCTGGGAACCAGATGATGCTGGGCTAGGCATGCCTCCGTGGCTGCCTCGGAATGGAGATTTCTGTCCGTGTTCACTGCTGCCCAGTCTCTGCCGGGGGTAGACAGGGTGGAGTTCTTGTTGCTGGCTTCCAGGCAGTTCTTGTACATACAACCTACCCATGGCATTTGATGATCCGATCATTAACTTGAAAGGATTTTTACATTCAGGCATTACAGAATTTGTAATTCCTTCATGAGACTTATTTCTTACTGATCTTGGAGTTGCTGCCCGTGAAGGTACTACTGGAGTTGCATCTGGTACAAAAAAGAAAAAACAAGATTTTGTTAATAGTCTCAATTCCTTTGTGTTGGGGGCAGCAGGAAGGAAAGGAGGGAATCAAGAAAGAAGAAGGAGGAAGGGCATCTGGAAATAGATATCTGCAAATAAAAGCCGTGATTCTATGCAATTAAAAATAGTTCAGCCCATGAAAGTCTAAGTTTTTAAAAATGTACATTATTCTCACATAATTGGCCAAAGGTTCTCAATAACTGCTCATTACACTTGTTTACCTCTCATCTGTTGAGAAAACATGGGTATCAAAATCAGACCCCACTGACATTAGCCATCCTAGTAATATTTAGAAATATGCAAAATCAAGATTGAGAACCCAGCTGGAAGTGGTGATGTACCTTGCTGGATTTGAAAATTTTAAGAATACAATTACAATTTAAAATTGTAACCTGTGTGGTATAATAGTTTCTTGATCGATTTAAGTGAGTTGTCATTTCTACTAGCACATATTTACCCTATAAGTGTTTCTGTAACCTTTCTGAAACCTTCTCAGGACAGCTACCATAATTCCTAATCCCAACATTTTCATTGTTAGGGTAATACTCTTTTAGTTTTTGTGAATTAAGTAAATGGGATTCTGAATCTTTTATAATGAGAGTGGTAACAAGAATAAGTACAGTAATATTGTAGCCATGCTTTAGTTTCACATCCTGCCTGTAACACTATAATTTCTTTGCCTTTAATTAGTCATTGTAAAAACCAGCCTTAGTCAACCAACTTAGTTAAAAGATTGCAATTCTTTTATTAGGATAGGATTCTCATGAAAAATTTAGGCAGAGTGCTAAAACTTCCAGTTCTGGGTTGCAATTGAGTATTCTCTTTTTACATGAGTGCATTTCTCCCTCTCTGGCTTTTTGGAGTCCCTTCAGTTCTTCTGGAGATCAGACAGAATACAGGCAACAAAAGCAAGCTGGCTCATCATACAGAATTTTCATTCTATCATGTCAGAATTCAAGGTCTACGTTTTTTAGCCCCTCAGGATGTTTAACTATTTTATAAAGTCATGCCTTCTAAAACAAAAATGGCAAGTAAAATTTGTTTCATATGCCAATTTCATCAATTGGTGGTGGCTGCTCAAGATAGCTGTTGAAACAGATGCTGAGCCCTAGATGGGCTGCACAAAAGATGCCAGGGAGTCCTTTTATGGGCACAGAAGGTGAGAGTGGCATCATTCATACTCTACCCGCGCCACCCCCACTTGGCGGCTTCCAGCACACATACTCGGACTCACTTGCAATCAGGGGTACACTTACTCAAAGGGAGAATTACACATGCCAGAGAGACATAGCTCTCACCTGCTAGACAGACCAAATCACACCCCGATATTTTTTAAGGTGGAGTTTTCAACCTGGGGTATCCAGAACTTTAGGTAGAGTGCATTCAAGTAGTAAGAGAAGGCAGTGAACATGCTTTTTCTTGGGAAACGTGGACTTTCTGATTCCAGCATGGTGGAAAGTGATTTCTGGATAGAATGTGTGAAAAGTTGAGAACCATGACACAAGAGAAGGACAACAAATCAACGCAACTGAAGCTTTCTCATAAAAGAAATACTTTAAAAATTTGTAAATGGAGATTTAACATGTGCAAGTATTTTAGGCACTGTGCTTGGCATGTAAAGAGACTACAGTTATATGTATTAACATCACTAGTATTAACATGCGACGAACTGTTCTCTTTGGTGATGAAACCAACTACTCGCATCTTTTCTTGGGTATCAATGTATTTGTATAGTTACCTATAGTCTAGTGATTACAAATACAGGTACTGACATTTTTACACTCAACTAACAGAATTTAGACAACAGCTATGGTTTAGAAAAGCTTCTTCTTTGCCTGAGGAAAATGTAACCATCTTTAAAGTAATAGGATATTTAATTAACAAAGTCAGTCTGATGTTATGTTACAGTTAGGAACTAAAATATACATGAGTTGGCAACTGTACATGCTAGGTACCCATCAAGCACTTTCATTTATATTCAAATAGGCTTTTCAAAAGAATCAACAGTACAGAAATAAAGGATTATGTATTTAAATAAAAGGAGATGAGAACTACTGTGTGAGTCTTCTGAACTTATAATTATTTAAACTTCAATTTTATAACATAGCTTGAAATTCCTAAACTGAAATAAATGCTTTGTCCAAAGCTAGTAAAAGAGAAGTAAGAAATCTGCTAAAGTGTACCATTTGAGAAGGCAATGGGGATGTACTGATTATTATTACCTGTACTAGCTAAATATTTACTTTTTATTTCGATAATTAGACTAGAATGGGTAGGTATAACAAAGGATTTAACCCAAGATTCTGGCAGTGTCTTTAGGAAGGCTACAGGTACATTCTGTAGGAACAGGCAAAACTGATCAAATGTGATGTGAAAACAGCAGTAGAGGAGTCAGCAGGTGGCGTGGTGGTTAAGGGCACTGGACTCCCATGTGGGCAACCACCATTTGAGTCCTGAATCTGGTGGCTTGCTGTCTCTCTCTCTCTCTCTGCTCCTCTCCGGTCAAATTAAAATAAATAAATCAATAAAGTTAAATAAAATAATTCTTAAAAAAAAAAGAACAGCAGTAGATAAGAGCATGTGCAAACACACATCCAAGGTAATATGAAAAATGAAAACAGTTATATCAAGGTGGTAGGATAGTGGTACATTTTAAATATTTTATTGATATTAAATTGTCTTTAAATTGTTGTAGTATCTTTTTCTAAAAGTTTTTTTCTTTCTTTCATAAGAGAGAGAGAGAGATAAGCACCCTCAACAGAGTCTCACTCTGCAACTTCTGTCCCCAGCCTTTCAGCCATCCAGGATCACGAACATGCATGTGCCTGATGTGGACAGGTTGACTGGGGAACTGGACCCCGATCTTCCACACGGCTTCCAGCACTGCACAGCACCATGTTACCAGTGCACCACTATGGCTGAGACTTTTAATTGAAAAATGCGGCTTACTAAAATAAAAAAGTTCCCTGAAATATTTTTATTCTTACACACTGTAGTGGAACTGTTTTTTCTGATTATTCCTGTTCATGTTTAGAGGTTAGAGGACTATTAGAAAGGAGCACTATGCCAATAACTGCCAGAGTTGCCTCTCTCCGCCCTCTTCACACGAGGAGTAGGTGCAGATCTTTAATTACTTGCAAAAGGCAGTAACTGTTCTTCATATCCAATGCTCTCAATGATTTGGCCCCAATTTACCTACTCATGTTTAAGTCAGATTAGTTTCCATGACATCCTGTAGTTGTGCTACATTCATTTGGAGAACTTTCCTAGTCACCCTCATATTCTAAGTCATATTATTTTCCAAGCCTGGCCAGAATATGAGTTTGGCTGTAAAGCCTTCTCTAATCACCACAGGTTGGTTACATTCATCATCCACATTTTTCAGAATTCTGGAGAACAGTATATTTATCTCTCACAAACAAATATTTTGGTGCTTAGCCATAGTTTATTCTGGATTATTATTCAAGGGTTAAATAAACTGTAATATTTTGGAAGGAGTTCATAATCTAGTTCTTATAAAAAGAAGTTCCTCAGTCTCAAGGTAAAATTTCACAGAGCACATTGTAATCCCAAAGGGAAAAAGGAACCTTATAATGGAAAAATGGATGGACACGACCATAACCAAGCAAGCAAATGTAATGTCATCAATATGGGATGAAAAACTGACATCCTGTGCTTCCTGATGAAGATGTAACATCACCAACGTGGTAGTTCTATCAAAATGTGTTTACTCTGAGCATAAATAAGGGGAAACAATTAGACAAATCCAACCTGAGCAACATCCTGCAAAGCTGGTCTAGATTATTCAACAATTCCAATATTGTAAGAAAAGAAAAAGACAGAAGAATTGATGTAGATAAAAGAAATTTAACACCTACATAGGGTACATAATCATTGATTACATCCCATATTTTTTTTTAAAAGATTGAGCTTTTTTTCATTATAAAAAAAGATATGAGAGGCCCAGCCATGGTATTGCATACTAAAATCTGCTGTTTAGAATGCTGAAGCCACATGTGAGACCTGCGTTCTATTCCCACCACCCTGAAAGTGGGCACAGATGTAGGCGTCTGTAGTCCCTGCTACTTAGAAGGCAGAGGTAAAAGGGTTGCAAGCTCAAGGACTGTGAGCTTGCAGCTAGTGTGAATGACATAGTGAGACCCTGTCTGAAAGATTCTGATGTGGTGGTATGCACCTCTGGTCCCAGCTACTTGGGAGGCTGACAGGAGGATTGCGACATAGCGAGATTCCATCTGGGGGTAGGGGGGAGTCCTAAGAGATGTTATTAGGAAAACTAGAGAAATTTGAATATGGGCTGCATATTAGATAATAACAACAGAACAATATCAAATTTTCTGAATGTGATAGGTTATGGTTATGTAGGTGAATGTCTTTGTGTGCTAAAATATTTAGGGGTGAATTGTCACAATATTTGCAACTTCTACAATAAAGGTTAATTGATGAATCGAGGTGAAGGGTACATAGAAACTTGATAACCTTTTCTTGTAATTTTTCTGTGGTTTTGAATTTTTATTAAGGAAAAAATAATTTTGCGGGGGTAAGTGTTACAAAAAGTTCCTGGCAAATTGATTTCTGTTTAGTCGGTGTTCAATAAATGACTATTAAATGGTGGAAAGACTAAAGCTACTATTACTGAACAACACTGCTAGGTTGCATTTGGGACTCGATACCACACATTCTAAGCCAGCTCTGGGAATGAGAAGGTATTTATTTCTTAAAAACCGATGGCACTTTTTCTTTTGTTAGCTCAGCTCTCCACACCTACGCAGCATTCGTATGTGCTAATTAGTGCTTATTCTGCTTGTTTAACTTGATGATCTGGCTAAGAAATTTTGAAAAATAACTTCAAGGTAATATTTTATAACTAATTTGCTATTTGTAATAAAATGATAGAACATAGAGAATTCTAAATGCATTGTGCATGTTTGGAAAGTAGAATAGGAAGATGCTTAGTTAAAGTGATTTCTAGAGACTCCTGTAGGAGCAGAGTGGGAGAAGAGAATTCCTAAACCGTTTGCAGTATTACATACTTGTTCCTCCTCCGGGACTGGTCAGCACCAGAGAAGGATGTGGGGCTTCCATGCTTTTATGAAGTGTGGCCACTGCAATGATTTTTCTTTTATGGATGCATAGCTTTGTGACATCTTCATCGGCCTTAACATCTTCTGCAGTTCTTTGCTTCACCGCAGCTCCAGGATCAAAATTAAACACCTAGAAAAAGCACAGTCTTTGTTTACTGTAAGTCTGGAAAAACAGTTAATAATAATAATAATAATAACCCTTTGTTTAAAAGAAGAGTTGTGCATAGATTAAGCCATAAATCTCAATCAAACTTTCTAAAGTTTTTGAATTTACGAAAAGCAACTCTATACAACTTAATAAATATCTCTGCTGAACACATGGCTTTTTAGTGGCAGTGTAAATAATGAAAATTACCCTAATTCTAAGCCAAGATAAATACATGGAAACCATATCTGATAATGTTTCCATTTTTAGACATAGCCTGATGTTATAAAAGCACAAAAAAAAGATTAAGTACAGTTAAAAAATAAAATGAAACACAAGGCTAGGACATTTCTATGTACTTTTTCTTTGGCTTAGTTTTATTATTATAGCAATATTACCTTTTTACAGATTAAAAAAATCTATTATTCTATTTTTAGAAATATCTTATTTATAAATCCTTTTTTGAAACCGTAATAACACACAAGTAAAAAAGAAAAAATTGTCTTTAGTTTCAAATTAGCACTATACCAGACATTCAGAGAATAATGACCTACCTATTTCTACAGTAAATAATGTTTTACCATTTGAAAGAACTTTACATTTTACCTGCATGAAACTGTTCATATTTTGGCTATGAGGGTTTAGCTTTGTGATTTTAGGAATATTTGTGATAGATTTATCAGCATCAATTCTAAAAATAACATTGTCGACTTGAACGGTTATAGTAGTGAAAGAAAATACTGCACCATTAAATACTGAGCCTAGGTATAGTTCTAAAAAATGCAAATAACATTTAAATGAAATATTTAATATGAATATATGTTTAACACCTTTCAAAATGACTCTTGGATTTGAACTATTTTCCACAAACTTTAGATATTCTAAAATTCATGCAGAAGATGTCTAATTAGATAAAGAATTTAAATGCATATGACTGGAGAAGTAATACGAAAGTGAAATGCCAAATGAGAAAAACAAATATATAAAATATCTAAGAAATATAAAACTGCTGTAGAGCTATTGTAAAATGGTTACCTTGGGAAGAATAAGAGGACATTCCAAGCCACACTTGCATGTTCCATCAGTAAGCAGGTATGTTTTAACCTGCTCCAAGCAAGATAACAAAGACCCACTGGGACTGTAAAATAGTTTAAAAAAAAATCAGGAAATAGTTTTGACTGCACATATTATATGAAAAAAGGCACCATTTATAGTCCTACTGTCCTTCACCAAATAATATCTTCCCTCCAGGGAAAAGCATTTTCTTTGTCAATATTATGTTAGCTACTAAATTATAGCCTTTAACACTAACGCTCTTTCTTTTGAACCAAAATATTTCTCAGAAAAATATAGATCTTTACAGAAAATTCTGTAGAAGTATTTTGAAAACCTAGAGTGGACTAAAGATGGGGAAAATGCTATTTTTAAGAAAGGACAGAAGCAAGCAAGAAATGAACGAGAAACAAGGAAACCACATAAAAGTAATCACTATTATTTTAAACTAGAAGATTCATTTTGAAAGTTCTTTGAGGAAAAACTGAAATTTAAGAACATGTTGGGATTCAAACCAAACAGTTGGTAAGTCTACAAAAGCTGGCGCTCATGGGTTCTTCCCCATTTACCTAGGAGTCGAGACTCATACTGTCCCTATGTTAAAAACAGGTTTCTTTCTTACCCCTCTTCACCATGTGAGTCTTTTAAGTGGTTGCTATGGTTTGAAAGTTTACCCAAACTGATGTGCTGTGATTTGGTTGTGATGGAATTAAGGAGGGTGCTTAATTCCATGTGGTGTTGAAAGGTAAGGCTTTTGGAATGAGATTAGGATTAAGGCCATTAAGGAGGGGTCCTTCAGAATTGTCTCCTGGTGGGTTTCTACAGAAATGGAGTGAGACCAGGACAGGGACACACAGACAGACACGTGTGTTCTTGCCCTCCACCATGCTGTGATGCAGCCAGAAGACCTTCTCCAGATGAGACTCCTGGACCTTTGATTTTCAAACCGACCTTAGATCTCCAAACTGTATGCTGAATAAGCTTCATAAAAGCATACACGTTTACTTCTATTCATCACCCATATTCTGGTATTTTCTGTTATTTGCCACAGAATGGACTAAAACAGTGCATAATCAAATTATACTGAAGAGTCAAACTTTACAGAGATGGAGACGGACATCAGGCAGAGCTGACCAAACTTGGGAAAATTTTGAGGAAATTGGGTTTAGCTGGAATAAAGATGCCTTGCAGGACTTCGGGCTGGTAATTGGATAGGTGTTTCAGTACTACTCCTCTTCAGGTCACAAAAGTCAGTATGGCATGTGAATGCTGATTGATTTGAAGTCTACAGATTAGGTATGAAGTCAGATGATGGGATCAATCTTTGATTTTTATTTGCAATGGGAGTTAGTTTAAAAGGGGCAATTTGTATTTTAGGACTTCTAGTATTAATGTCAACTTCACAGCTTAAATGCCTATTATTTTTTGAAATGATTATACGCTTTTCAAATAATATCTTTTTTTTTTTTTAATTGCTGGAGGATGTTCACGCTTGCCAGAGATAGAAAGGGAGAAAGCACTCCCAGTGGAGTATGGTCAGATTGCGACCTTTCTCCTCCACTTCTCCATCCTGTCCGGATTTAGGGCATGTATGCGCATACAACTGGAATGTTTTTCAAGCTGCCAAGGCTAGGACTCAACTATAGACAGGCCTGTGGGGTCTGACTCCCTTTAACTGCTAGGCCAAGGGGACTGGCCTTTTTTGTTTGTTTGTTTTTTCTTCCCTTTTTTAAGTTGCCAGAGGTATAGTCACTAGAAACAGAGAGAAAAAGTGGAAAAGAGCACATGTTAGTGGAGCATGGTCACACTGCAACCATTTTCCCTTTATTTCTCCATCCTTTCTGGATTCTGGGCAATGCAAACACATGTGCCTGGCATGTTTCTCAAGCCTCCAGGTCTGGGACTGGCATGGCACAGTCAGCCATGTGAGCTCTGGCTCCCTTAACCAGTAGGTCACCGGGCCAGCCCTAAGAATATCTTTCAATTACGACAATTTACCAAAACCTTAACTCTTCTGATCAACCTTATTCAGAAACAATACTCTCCGTTTCATATACAAAACATTACACTACGGATATAGACTAGTCTATCATGACAAAAACACAGTAGTTTTGTATCTATAAATCACCCAGCTTTACTGTGCAATATGTGTGTGTATGTATATATGTATGTATATCTATTTTAAATTTACTATAGGGTGTGTGTGCTCGCTGGAGAGAGACAAACACAGGGCGAGAGAAAGACGGAGGGAATGGAAAAGTGAGAAATTATCCCCTCGGGGGATGGCCACATTGCAATCCCTTCTCCTCCATTCTCCTCTTCGGATTTTGGGCACACATGCACATGTGTCTAGCATGATTTTCAAGGCACCAGGTCTGGGACTTGAACCGCTAGGTTGGCCATGGGGGAATCCAATCACCTTAACCTCCATACCACCTGCTGGCCCAGCAATTCATATTTTAGAGGTTATCATACAAGTGACTTATGAATGTAGAAAATCCTCACTTCTCTTAAATTACTCATTCTTCAAGCTTTTTTTTTTTTTTAATGATATGTGGATATAATACAGGAATGAACATTGCCATTCCCATATTACAGACTGGAGTTCCACCTCAGCAAAAAAGGGGTAACAAGGTATTTCTGGAGGTCTGGTAATCTTAAGAAAGCAAAGCTATCAAATATCTGACTGAAATTTCACATGAAGAATTCATGAATTTGGTGAACAGAAACTGTCCAACATTTTACTTGAAAGAACATGTACAGACTGAATCCTAGAGGAATTTAGTTGTAAAATTAAACCTGAAGACAAGAATTCTTGAACTCTATTAGAATACTGTACTCCAGATACTTTAAAAACACTTCCTCTCAATTACTCAGTTGGGTTCTTTCTACAGTTGTAGCTGTTTAATTAACTTTTGGGAGTAATAATTAATGTAAAAAAATAGTTAGGAGTCTTATGGCAGACATAAAACTTGGAAGATTAGAAGCAGGTGGAATATTTAATGTATAGCCTCAATGCCACTCTGAGGCAGGAGCAGCTGGAGAGTAGCTTAAAAATGACATGCCAATGGCACACAGAGTAGGAGCTACAGAAGGAGGGCTGGCTTCTTATGTGTGTTCAAGTGGTAATTAACTAGTTATGTACAAACAAATCAAACTCATGCTGGCTCAATTTAATTTGAAAGTGTTTTATCTTATCTGGGAAAGTTACTTTCCCAAATAAATCTTAGTGTACAGATCTGAATGAGAAGAACTCATACTAACAGGAAGAGAAGTCTAGTCACACTAGAAAAATCATGAACAAAATAACTGACAGATTCTTCGACCTTAACTTGGTTTTTGATTTTCAGACTTAATTTGCTCTCAGCAATCTAAGAAGTTGATTTCTCCCTATGCTGAATATGTATTTGTTATAAACTGGAGCAATCATCACTATAAACACATAACACAGTTAGTTATCTTGCTATACTATATTTACGACGTAGTATTTCTGGTAGTTTGTTACCAGGATTGGCAATAGAAACACTGAGAGGTTGTCCCATGTGTTTTCATCCGGCTTATCTACCAGGGATGGGCTCCACGTTTCCTGCTTTCTTATTTCTTCATCTTAGTTAAGACAGAGCACATCTTCGATATTCCAGGAACAAAAAATTTATATGACAAAACAATATCAACTGGTAATTAAATTTACCTCAAGGAACACCTTACATAAAACCAAAAACCAACTTTCTGAGTTGTTATGAGAAAAATTGTTCACAATTATATAACAGAAAATAGTTTATACATATAAATAAATCAGCAGAACTGGAGAATTCTGTTGGAGCCGGGGTACAAATAGCCATATGCAAAGTAATTCCTCAGTTTAATGATGCAACATGATATCTCTTTAAACGTTCTAAGTCTATTTCTAATAGTTTTTTATTATACCACAGAGAAAGAGTTATGATATCCTAACACTTCATATATTCACTGAAAAACTACAAAGAAACTTAAGGTGCCAGTTATTTAATAAATAAGAACAAAACTTCTTGCCAATAGTTCAGCTATTCCACTCAACTTGTTCTATAAGAGATATGTCATGAAAATTTAAAAAAAACAGGCATTTGCACTTTATTTGTATGGTTTTGACTTGTAAGATGAAAAGCCATTTCCATAATGACTTTCTGTTTTTACTATTACATGCAAGGAGCTATATTAAAAACTGGGCAGGAAAACAAGGCAATTGTTTTTAGTTAGAGTAAGCCTTAAAAAGCTTAATAACTGAAATTGCCCATGGAGAGAAACATTCAACCTTGTTATGAGAAAACCCAGTTGAAGCACTTGAAGTGCAGATGAATACTGGTAAGTGACAGCGAGTCTGTTTCTAGTACTTTGCATGCCGGTGGATGTGGTAATGATGCTCATATGTTTCTTTTTAAAAACTTCATATTTTTCTTTATCCTCATGACAGAGATAAACGCAATGACACCTTATGCAAACAGAAGTAACACATAAAGATTTTCTCTGGTAATCCAGGGCCATTTACCGTGCAAGACAGTTGAGAAAATGCTGTATTCTGATCGACTGGAATGTACTAGCGAACGTATTTCTAGCACAAAGGTCATGTGTTCATATTTATGTGAGGTGCTGTCAGTCAAAGTACTTTATTCTCTCAAAAAAGAACTGGATCTGCCTCCTTAAACTTGGGACTGCAGGTTGGGAGACCGCACAGTAACAGTAAGAACTCACCTGACGTAAAGCACTCCATTTTGATCCACTCCCACGACGCTGCCAACCCACGGGAACTTGTATAGCTGGAAGACCTCCTTCCTTTTCCCCTCCGTCACACTCCTTGCCTCCATTCATTTTCTGTGTCTGCTTGGGACTCCCCAAAGATATCAGCAATAAGATGATATCCTTATATTACAGAGCATGATGGCCTTCAAAAACGGGCCACCGCAGCACAGTTTTTCCCAGACTGTACAAAATGCATTGGGAAGCTTCGGCTCAGTTTGGAACCAAGTCCTTGAAATCTGCCATTGTGAACAAATCAGTTTCCCATTATAATCTAAATTAAATAACCAATATGTAATTCCTAAAGATGGTTTACATGGGTAAAAATGAGTGCTTCCAACTGAAGAAAATCATCATGCACCAGTGCTGGTACCTGTCTGAAGTAGGGGGATGGAGTGCAAAGTTTTTAGTTCAACATTTTGTCTTGGACCTTGACGTTGGACTAAAATAACCTCTCTCATTTAGAAACTGGTCTCATTTTTACAGTGTGAGCCAGTTAATATTCCCAGGTACTACCCGTCTTTATAGGCCACATCCTTTAAACTTTATCTTCCAATCCGAATCCAAGGTGTTGCAGGTTGGTTCATCTGACGTTTTCATGACTTTAAAATTCCAGTAATGTAGCCTGAAATATATGCAAATATGTAAGCTGTATATTTAATGTTTAAAACTGAGAAGCTGCACACTTTTAAAATAGAATAAACTAAGTATATCCAATTATTTTTATGTCCTCTGTCATCAAAATCACATGTCAAATTCAACTCGTTTTCTTATTCTGACTTGATCCACTTACTCCAGTTAAACCAATTTACTTGTTCTTCACCCCATGCAACTTTCTAATTGCTAGAGATACACTCCTAAGTATGGCATTACACACACATGCGTGCACACATGCATGCTTCTTTCTAACTTGAATAAAAATATATCCATCACTTCTTACAACCTGTAAACCAGAAAGCTGTTTGTTAATCCAATCACATCCTGATCACTTCTTACTGCTACATACCCTCTGATTTTGTTTAATTTTCTAGTCATTAGTTGGCTTAAGGAGATTTTTATTTGTTTGTTTTTGCTGTAGGGTGTATGAACTTGCCAGAGAGAGTGAGACAGATAGAATAGCAAAATGAGAAATCACCCCTGTTCCCCAAGGAGGAATAGCTACATTGCAATTCTTTCTCCATTCTTCTCTGGGGATTTTGGGCACACATGCACACAGGTTGGTGTGTTTTACAAGCCACTGGGTCTGAGACTTGAAATACACAGTTGGCACCTTAACGGCTATGCCATCTGCTGGTCCAAGATTTGTTTTTAATGAAAAAAATTAGAAAGAAATAAACATATCGTACATTTCCACATATGAGTCCACCCTACCTCCCCCAATGATATTGAGTGGGAGTTACTTTATGATCAAGATTTTACTAAATCCCTTATATTATGGGGTTTCTATTTATCCTTTATTAAGTACCAAGGTACTGTTTTGGGATGCCCATGCAAACTTAGAGAATAGTAATCAATGCCAGTGCGGAATGCTTCTAGAGGTCAACATGATAGAGCGTGTAAATATGAAAAGAATACTACATAAATTTTAAAAAGATTTAGTACTAGATCTTGTGGAGAATATGCTGTCATGGTCGCTAATGTTGTTTTTGTAAACAAGCCTTTTTATGATCAATTTACTACCTAGTGTGTAGTTACATTGTGGGACTCATAAAACTACACTAAAGAATGGATGAAGGGACCAGCAGTTAGCGTAATGGCTATGTTGCTGGACTCCCATGTAGCCGACCGCAGTTCGCGTCCCAGACCCAGTGACTTAAAACTCACGCCGGGCGCATGTGCGTGTGTGCCCAACATCCTGAGAGGAGAATGGAGGAGAAGGGACTGTGGCATGGCCATCCCCCCTGGGGGGTGATTTCTCACTTTCTGTCTCTCTGTCTCTCTCTGTCTGTCTGGCGAGTGCATGCGCACTATGGTGAAAACCTCTCAAAAATTATGTATATATAATATAGATATGAAAAATTACCCTAGTGTTGTATGAGTTGTGGCTTGTGATTAAAAACTTTCAGTGACAGCATCATCCACAGATTCAAAAATGCTGTACTGCAAACATGTTACATGAAAGTGAAGATGACATACTCTAGAAAACTGCGGCAAATGATTAGATTCAGATGGAAGTAATAAAATGAAACGGTTTTGTACTGTTTCAATGGAAAAATATTTTAGACAATATGTAGTTTAAATATGCAAATCTGATGGAATCAGACAATGTAAATGGACACATAACTACTGAATCCACATTCTTTTTTTTTTTTTTTAAAGGCAAACATGTTTATAGGCCACAGATTATTTTTAACACCCATCATGCCATGAATTCATAGGGAATAGGCTCCAGTAGCTCAGGCTCCTTTCCATTGGTTCTCACAAAGTGTGCTTCTCTGGGTGGAGCAGGCTGGCGCTTTAGTTGAACCCGGGTACCTTTCTCTTTGGCTTCTTTCTTTTTCTGGTCATTTTCCTTCACACGTTTTAGGAAGCTATCTCTGCTCTTAGAATGTTCAATATGCTCAATATGCACATTGATTCTCTTGGCAAGAATCTTGCCCTTACCTTGTTTGTTCACAACAATGCCAACAGCATGCTGGGTAACATTGTAGACTCTTCCAGTTTTGCCATGTTAACATTTGTGGGGCATTCCTTTTTGAACAGTACCCATTCCTTAATGTCTACAATATCACCTTTCTTGTAGATTCGCATATATGTCACCAAAGGAACAACTTCATGCTTTCTAAAAAGGCTTAAAGAACATATATCGGGTGCCTCTCCGCTTTTCCTTTGTGTGGTGCCTCTCCTCTCTCCCTTTGTGTTCGTCATTTTGGTTAATTACTGGAAGATGGCGGTTCCGGCCAAAAGGAAGCCTGAATCCACATTCTTAAACAGCTATATATTTAAGTTGGCCTGAAACCTGTCTTATCTCCCCTTATCTCCCCTCCTTGCTTCGTCCCTCCCTCTTTGTTCCCTATCCTTCCATATCAGACAGCACATTAGTGCCAAATATAATGAGTTTTGGGTGGTTAAAGTGCTGGTGGCATGAAGATGGTTTAAGTACAGTGGTCTGAATGTTCGTGTCCTCTGAAATTTATAGATCAGAATATCGACTCCCTTGGACCAGCAGTTGGCGTAATGACTATGTCACTGGACTCCCATGTAGTTGACTGCGGTTTGAGGCCCAGACCCGGTGGCTTAAACTCACACCAGGCGTGTGGGTGTGTGTGTGTTTGTGTGTGTGCCGAAAATCCTGAGAGGAGAATGGAGGAGAAGGGATTGCAGCATGGCCATCCCCACTGGGGGGTGATTTCTTGCTTTCTGTCTCTCTGTCTCTCCCCATCTTTCTGGGGAGCACACATGCCCTATAGCAAAAAACTCCCAAGGTGATAGTATTAGGAGGTGGGGGTTCTTTGGGAGGTGATTAGGTCATGGAGGAAGAGTCTTAATGAATGGGATTAGTGCCCTTATAAAAGACACTTGAGAGAAACCTCTTCCACCATGGTCAGCTGTGAACCAGCAAGTGGGCGCTCACCAGACACTGGATCTCTTGGTGCCTTGATCTTGAACTTCTCAGCCTCCAGAATTGTGAGAATAAATTAGTGTAGTTCATAAGCCACCCAATTTATAGTATTTTATCATAGCAGCCTGATGGTAAGACAGTGAGATAACACTTTAACCACCCAAAGCTCATTATATTTGGCACTAATGTGCTGTTTGATATGGAAGGACAGGAAACAAAGAGGAGGGACGAAGCAAGGAAGACTCAGTCACCGTTCTCAAGGGCTCTGCCTTACTGGGGTTCCCAGGGCTCATGAAAGAGGTAAGAATTCTGCCACCCTGGACTCCCAGTTCTGTCAATAGCACCTGATGACGGAACCTGCTTATCTACAATCCCTTTTCATGACCGATTTATTACTTTGCTTTCCAAAGAAATATCTTCCATGGTCTCTGATCTTCAGACTGAGTCTGCTCCCATTTTCTTGACTTTGGAGCTTTCTGACCTTTGATCTTTCTTTTTCTCCCCGTCTGCCTGCTCTTGCATGTGACTTCACCTCTCCCGAGGCCGGCTGGCTCATTCCATTAAGTATTTGTGGATCTACCAGATAATAACATTGGAGTGATTCCTGCTAAATGTCTCCCTTGCACTACAATCATCAAAAATATAAATGGTTGGATTTGGTTTCAACCAGAGGTTCTCAAACATGGTCCTGCGACAAAGACCATTACTGACACCTGAGAACTTGCCAGGAATGAAAATCCACAGGCTCACTCTCAGACTTACTGAATTAGAAACTGGGGAGAATCTGTTTTGTTTTCTTTTTTTAAACAAGCCCTCTATGTTATGTTTATGTCTGTTCAAATTTGATACCCTAATGTTTCTGCCTTCCTTCTCAAGACAAAGCTGGTTTTAAAACTTCATGTCTTGGGGCCAGCACATGGCATAGTGGTTACATTGCTGGACTCCCACATGACTGACCACCATTTGAGTCCTGGACTTGGTGGCTTGAAAATCATGCCGGGCGTGTGGGCGTGCATGCCCAAGATCTCAGGAGGAGAATGAAAAAGAGACTGCGGTGTGGCTATCCCCCTGGGGAATGATTTCTTACTTTCCCTCTCACTGCCTCTGTTTTTCTTTCTCTGGTAAGCACGTGCACCCTAAGGCAAAAACCTTTAAAAAACAAAACAAAACAAAACAAACTTCATGTCTTATAGGAGGCCAGGTAAATATAATAAACAACATACCACTACTCTAAATTCACAATGTAAGTGGTCTGTCATTTTTGTTGAATTTCTTTTTTAAAATTTAGTTAGTTAATTTTGTTTATTATTATTTTAAAAAGTTGTGAGAGAAAAACTGAGACAGAGAAATTTAGAGAGAAGGAAAGTGAGAAAGCAAGCCACCAGGTCTGAGACTCGAACTGCAGTTGGCCATGTGGGAATCCAGACACCCTAATCACCATGTCACCTGCTGGCCCCTTTGCTTCATTTTTAAAATAAAAGATTTAGAACATTTTTCTCTCTTCCACAATCATATTTGTGGTCTGTATCCTTTCAGGCTTTTTTTTTATGATAAAGTGCCTGTGTGTGTCTGTGTCTTTCTGAGTGTGTGTGTGTGTGTGTGTGTGTGTGTGTGTACATGTATGCGTGAGAGAGAAAAGAAAGGGAGAAAGACAAAAATGGCACTGTTTCACCCTCAGGGTCCTGGGCTCCTATAGGTGTGACCGGTGTGTTTTCAAGCTAGGGATATAAGCCTGTGGTCAGTCATGTGGCTTCCAGCTTTGCAAGACACTGTGTTGCCACTGTGGCTGGGCCACAGGCCATGGTTTTAAACCCTCACTTCTTATAGGTGTATATGGAAACAATATTGTTATTGTTATATGTGTTTAAAATGGGGGACCAGCAGATGGCGTAATGGTTATGTCACTGGACTCCCACATAGTTGACTGTGGTTCGAGTTCCAGACACAGCAGCTTAAAACTCACACTGGGTGCATGTGCATGTGTACCCAAGAGCTCTAGAGGAGAATGGAGAAGAGACTGTGGTGTGGCCATCTCCCCTGGGTGGTGATTTCTCACTTTCTTGCTCTCTGTCTCTGCAGTGAGCACATGTGCCCTATAGCAAAAATCTTTTTAAATTTTTTTTTACATAAATACTATTACAAAATATACATAATTTTGCAGCTTGCTTTTTAAAATTCACCATTGTTTTGAGGGCTGTATCTGTTGAGATATATAGATCTGTCTGTGTTGCAGATATACAGGTTAATGATTCCTTCTTTAACATCCAAATAGTATTTTATCATATAATTACACAACTATTTATCTATTGGTATATCAATTTATTAATGTTGGGTTGTAGGGTCTGCACATTTTCGGGTTTATAGGTACTGCCAAATGGCTCTCCAAAGTAATTACACTGATTCCAAAGATTTTTTTTATGTATAAGTGTGTTTTTTCTCTTTAAAACATTGAGTCATTACTAATTTGTGCTTTTTTTCCCCTGACTTTAAACATTTTTCCAAAACACGACTTTTAATTGCTGGATAGAATTTTTTGAGATAGATGTATATAATTTGTGAATGTAACTTCCTTTTGTAGACATTTCCTCTCACGCTTTCACAATTGCATCTAACTCTGTGACTGCCTGGATCATCCACTTAAGATTATTTGCTGACATAAGAGCTGAATACTTTTGGTGCCTTTGAAAAAAAGGGGCCAGTCTGGGCCAGAAGGTGGCGTGGTGGTTAGTGCACTGGACTCCCACATGGCCGACTATGGTTTGAGTCCTGGACCTGGTGTCTTGCTTTCTCACATTCCTTCTCTCTCTCTCTCTCCATCCCCCCACCCCCCTTTGGTAAGTGTGCATGTCCTGTAGCAAAGAAAAAAAAAAGATAAATAAACTTAAATGAAGGATTCTTCTTTAAAAAAGTGTCAGATTTAGGAAAGCATTTTAGCCCATGTTTCTCAAACTTTTGGAACCGTACATACCTTCTTCCATTAAATATTAAAATCTACTTGTTTTCAAGATTCTGATAACTTTATCTTCTATACTGACCCATCATCGAAGATGTAGTCAAGCTTTATTTTTATAGTTTATATTATGAAAACTGAAAAGTGTCTCCCATTTCCACATTTAGCATTTTAGTATTAATATGCTTCAAGAAAAAAAAAACCTATATATTCCACAACTTCTTCCCCTCACTTCCCTTAAATACCCATCTTATTTATTTATATGTCTTTATTTAAGCCTAATAGACACAGGTTAAAACAGAAAAGATACTGTGGTATGAAAGGCACCTCCATCTCACTACACTCAAGACCTTATGCTTAGGATGTAATTTATATTGTACTTCACAAACAGTTCTGTAGCAATGATAAGACATTGAAAACCGTGTGTGTATGACACAAGTACGAATCCGTGTCTAAGGGAGTATCTGCCACAATTCCACCCATGCTTTTGTTTTCAGGATTCTTTTCAAAATGCAAATTAGTTTCAGAAAACTGGCCTTTAGTAAACTGAATTTTTGTGACTTTTCTTTTTTGCTTTGGCTTCTTCTGACTATTCAGAATTCCAATTAGATGCCATCTCTTTAAAGAGACTGTAATGTGAACTCCAGATACTAGCTTACACTTTAATTCACTGATACCTCTTAATATCTAATTATCTTTATTATTATTACTGCTTAGCATTTGCTTGTTTATTGATGATCTCTCCCAATAGAAGTGTAATGCTCTCAGAGCACGGACCTTGTCTCTCTAGTCCCCTCCGGGTTTCTGTTCCAGGGCAGCTCCTGTATGTAATAGGTACAAAGTACTTCCTGAAGATTGTGCATATTCTAATTAGTAAACACAATTTTATGTTTTGATTTTTAACATGTAGGCTTATGAAACTTTAGTAGCACATGTGCTTAAAATAAAAGAGGTTTTAAAAAGAAGCCAATGAATATGCATGTCAACAAATAAAAAAAGGACCTCTTGCTCTGTATTTTTTCCTAATGGTCTCACAATCTGAGTCATAATTTCCATAGAAAATATATAATAGGGTTTCTAAGAAAATTAATATGCTAGCTTTAACCTTTATAAAGTGCATTGGAGTTTGATCCATTAACTGCTTCATATACATATTTAAATTGAATTAATAAAGGACCCACTTAAATAATTAAGCACAACAACATAAAAATTAAATTTAGGGCCAGCCCCATAGCGCAGTGGTTAAGCACAGTGTACTGAGAGTCGGATCCCGCAGGACAATCGCAGTTTGGATACTGGCTCTTGTCGTTTGAAAGACAAGCCAGGTGTGTGTGCGTGTGTGCAGGAAATCCTGCCTGATGGAGAAAGGAGGAAAAAGGACTGTGGTATGACCACACCCCACTGGGGGGTGCTTTCTTGTCATCTCCTCTCTCTGGTGAGTGCACACACTTTCTGTCAATTAAAGAAAAAAATTAAGAATTTAAAAAGTAAAAAAAAAAAATTCATATTTCAACAGGATGCTAATTAATGCAATTGACCTTTTCCCTCAATCTGTTTTATTGACATTCTTGTTAACCTAAGAATAAACTCATGACTTTATGCAGTGTTAAATGTATACTTCAAAAGTCATATTTAAAACATCATGCAGACTGAATATCAGAGAATATGACATCATGAAAATAAGTAAATAGCTATTCTTCATAAACTTTTCTGAATATCATCAAATGTCATAAGTTCTTGTGAATAATGTCAAACAAACTTGATTAATAGTGAAAATTATTTTTTGAATGTTTATGGTTATGACATCACACATTGATCTTCTGCTCTGTGGGGATACTTGGGTAGTATCTCCTCAAGGAATCATTGACTTATTAAGATGAACTTACGTAAATTAGGAAAAAAGCTAGTATTTGGTATGTTTAAAGTCTGAATCATTACTTATACTTCTTATACTATGATTATAAACTCAGCTCATGAAATACTGAAAGGTAAATAAGAAGTCCATTTTATTCCTATATTTGCAAGAATGAATGCCTCATGCTTTCCAACTGAGAACAAGTCCTACATAAAACTTGCCTCTGGATTTAAAATTCCAAAACAATACATACATGCAACAACAGATACGATTGCATTAAAATAACATCAACATTTTGGAAAGTAAAGTCTGAGTGACTACAACATAATTACCATTTAATTGGATAATAGATGAATATACCCATCATTTTGCCATCGTTATTAGTTAGACTATGTTTGTTAGAGTAATCCTAAATGATATTTTCTCTATCCAATTATCTTTTGCCAGCATATCAGTTATTTGGTTCCTTTACAGCTAGCCAGTCCCCCTTCTAACCTCTCCCATCTGCTTCACCTTTCACCTATTTATTCAAGATATGAATTTTTATTTATAAGCATATTTATCTGCAGTTACATATTTCATTTTTTTTAAACCTTGCAATAGATTAACCTCATTTTTACCCTGTTTTTTACTTCTATTTGGTGCATATCTTCACTGTGCAGATAAACCTTTTCCGAGAAATACCTCTCTGATACATCTTTTATAAGAAACCCACAACCTCCGCCAGCCTGCACGTACCTGAACTACTGTCGGCACATGAACACCATTTTTATACAGTTGTACCAGGACACTTCGAATAAGCCTGGCACATCTTTCCTGCCCTGCTATGTAAACTTCTCTAGTTCAACATGTCCTTCCTTGACCTTTCAGTGTAGATGAGTGTAAAAGTTCATAACCTGGGCCAGCAAGTGGCATGATGGTTAGGGTACTGGACTCTCACGTGGCCAACCATTGTTGGAGTCTCAGACCAGGTGGCTTGCTTTCTTGCTTTTCCTTTCTCTTGCTCTCTGGTCAAAATTTAAAAAATAATAATAATAACAAAATGGAATTAAATAAATAAATAATTCTCTTTTTAAAAGGTCTTATAATCTGTGAATGAGGGATCATGTTCATGTAGGAAGGCTACAGATTTTATAAATGCAAAGCCTTGGGACAGGCTCCTGAAAAGGCCATGAGCATCCTGTCCTGTGCCAATCTATGGTTAAGAAGATGATTTACATCAGCTCATTTTTTTACTAGAAAAATGGAGCAACTTACACATTCTAATCATGTAGAAGTCTTCAGAGAACTAAATGCTGAGTGTACAAATTGAAAATGGCCACAAATATTTTGGAGTTCCTTCCATCAGAAGGTGGGATTTATTACTTAAACCTTGACTGGCCTTATGATTTGCTTTGACCAATGGAATGTGATGAACGTGATTTTTTTTTCTCCTCCATTTTAAGTTTGGAGCCTAAATGTTCAGAGATTTTGTATAGTCCTGCTGTATCTTGGAATGCTATTGCCATGTGAGCAACCTAAGTTACCAGCCTTGAGGATCAGAGATCATGCAGAAAGGGGAATCTAGCTGTCCAGCCAGTGCAGTTGAGGCCTGGGACATGAAAGTGAGCCTGGACAACACCATGTGGAGTGGGGATGAGTTGGCTCAGCGGAGGCAAGCCCACATTGCCAACCCAAAGGTACATGAATATTTTCAAATAGCCAGAAATTATACTGGAAACAATATGAAATTCTGAAATAGTGTCTAACTAAAATTAATTATAGTATTGAGAGGGCATATAACATTACTGGCTATGCAAGCTCTAGAATATGACTGTCTGGGTTTAAACCTTGACTTTACTTTTTATTAGCTGGTGACCTTAGGCAAGTTTTAAAATTTCTTTCCTTATAAAATGGAGATTATAACCTTATACATTGTTACAGAAAAAAATAAGTTAATATATGTGTGCTTAACATACAGTAAGAATCCAAATTGTCATTTATATGTAACTGTTATAATCATGTTATAGACAATTTAATAGTACTAGGAAAGGAATATAGTATTGTTAGTTGGGAAAATATACTAGAAAGTTGCATGTATAATTATAACCTTAATTTACAAAAATTCTGCTACTTAGGTAAGTATAGCTACAGTCCCCCCAGTAACTACTACATGTTCCCTGGCAGTATAAATATGTTCTCTTCATTGCTTTTCTGTTCTTTCAAAATTTTCTATTATAAACATGTATTGGTTTGTAATCAGGAAAAATATTACATCTCTAAAATTAAGTGTTATCTCTATAGAACAAACACCTAATTAATGTTTCTCCAATCCTTAAAAGCATTGGATAAGTTTTTTGTTTTCCTCCATAGGGTATGTGCTCTCACAAGACAGAGAGAGACAGAGAGATAGAGAAAGGAAAATCACCCCCTGGGGGAATGGCCATGCTGTAATTCCTTCTTCTCCATTCTCCTTGGGATTTTGGGAACGCACACACTAGTGCTCAGTGTGATTTTCAAGCTGCTGGGTCTGGATTTGAACCACGGAGTCAGCCTTGTAAGATCCAGCACCTTAACCACCACACTACCTTTTGGCCCAGCATCAGATAAGCTTTTTATTGGAAATAACCACAAGCTTTGTGGCCAATATTATACTATCATTTCTCTTTCTGTTCTAGCAAAATGCAGAAACAGATAGGAACAGCCAGAAAGAGCAGTGCATTGCCTTGGATGATCTAAACACTGAAGAGAAACATGAAGGCTTTCCCTCTGATTGGTTCTAAAATGCCTCCAGCTGTCCCTACTGCTTTCTGCTTGGAATGACATCTCCCATCTCCACCCTCATGTTTCACTAAACTAGCTTCTTTTATCTCACCTTAAAGTCACTTTCTTAGGGAGGCCTTTCCTGGTTTTCCCAATGTTTCTTAGGTTTCTAAGTCAAAATTAAAATCTCCTAATTCTCTCTTGTATTATTCGGTTTTTCCCTTCACATAAATTACTACACATAAATAAGCTTCCTCTTTGCCCTTGCCATCTTACATGATTGAAAAGAAAAATCAGTGAGACGAAGATCTTCCAGTTAAAACTTTCTTTTGTGTCTTTAAAAAAATATGTGAGGGGAATTGGTGGGTGGCATAGTGGTTACATCGCTGGACTCCCACATGGCCAACTGAGGTTCAAGTCCTGGACCTGGTGGCTTGAAAATCACATCAGGTGTGCGTATTAGTGCCCAAGAACCTGGGAGAAGAATGAAGGAAAAGGGATTGTGGCCATTCCCTCATGGGGTGATTTCTCACTTTCCCTATCACTGTGTCTGTCTCTCGCTCTCTTCAGGAACATATGTGCTCTAAGGCAAAAAACAAACAAACAAACAAAAAACCCCAACAACAAAACAAAACAAAGAAAAAAACTCTAAAAAAATACATAAGAAAGTGGAAACTAAGGACCCCTATGCATATACAGAAAATACATACTCTGCCTCCATTTTTAAAAGCAAAAGATGAATAATCATGTGTGCTCAAATAAATATCATTGAAAAAATTTAGAGCATTGTTTTTAAGAATAGTAATAAGTTACATACAAACACCTAGATACTAACTGATAAGCTCACTATAATTCTGAATTCTGTAGTACGGTGAAGATTTTCATAGGGAATATTAAAAAATACTTGTCTGCATTTACAGAATCTATTCATTTATTTATTTTTGTAGTTTTGTTATAGAATGTGTGTGCTTGCTGGAGAAAGCCAGAGAAGGAAAGAAACAGGGGAAGTGAGAAGTCATCTCCCTGGGGTGACGGCTAAGCCACAATCCCTTTTCCTCCGTTTTCCTCTTGGGATTTTGGGCATTCATGCACACATGTATGTCTGGGAATTGAACCACTCAGTTAGTCATTTGGGATCGAGCTGCCTTAACCTCTGCATCACCTTTTGCTCCCTTATATAACCTTATACTTGTATAAGACTATAGTAAGAAAGTTTAAGGGGTAAATCTCATATCCTCTTCTTGCATTACATATAAGTTGGTCACCCAAGATGTAATTTAATATATCTAGGTCAAATCACTGTTGAAAAATTATGTACATTAATATTTTTCCCCCAAAAGTACATGTGAGGATAAACTAGTTGTGAGTAAAGATAATTTTGGGTTGTGTAGTACATCAAAACCACTAATATATTTTTTTTCTTTGGAGAGGTTTTTGCTATAGGGTGCGTGCGCTCACCAGACAGAGAGACAGAGAGAGACAGAAAGGGAGAAATCACCCCCCAGGTGGGATGACCACGCTGCAATCCCTTCTTTTCCATTCTCCTCTCGGGATCTTGGGCATGCATGCACACGCACCCAGCGTGAGTCTAACCCACTGGGTCCGGGACTCGAACCATGGTTGACTACATGGGAGTCCAGCGACATAGCCATTACGCTAACTGCTGGTCCCCAAACCACTAATATTTGTACACCGTTTTATGATCAAAATAATAAGCAACCTATAATTGACTAGGCAGTGGATGCCACTTTGCTGTTTGGAAGAATCAGTATCAAGCAGAGGTTAAGTAAGGTGTTCCCCGGTAACCTTGAAAATCAGGTTACTCTTAAAGTGAAAATAGGATAGCTCTTCAGCCACTGAGGAAACTCACCCAAAGACATTGTCTCTGAATTTGTATACATATCTAGGACTCTTTAAGTCCAACCAATATCTCCAGCGAACATAGTTAAATGTAATAGATAACTATAGTTTAATAAAAGGTCTGATAAAGTCTCTTAAGAAACAAGGGAAGGCAGATTGTAAACATTTTGGAAACAGGGAGGTCAAAGAGTATACAATCTTTAAGCCCCATGAAACAAATAATCTTCTATTGTATTTCTGGAGCTCACACCTGAGAGGCAAAACAAGTAAACCCATGGAAGTCAACCAGCTTGGGCTTCATGTGAACAGTGTCTCAAGGAGACGCCATTTAGCATCTTACTGATTGCTTGCTGGAATGATGAGGAGGCAGAGAAAATGTGGCAAGCAAAGAAAACTTAGACCCAAAGTACTTAGGTTGGGGACAGAGTCTCAATATCACAAAATGAGGCATGGAGTATTTGAGAGAACATACTGAAGAAAAGCAAAACCTGTAGAAAATAAAGTCTCTAATAGATGGATAAATAAAAATATAAGACCAGTTACAAGCAGGGGAACTCTGGGCCAGATTCCACCTATGGAAGTATTTGGCTTGTACATAGTTTGAGAGTAATAATTAAAGAGAATTAACTGAGAACATTTAAATAGAAAGATTCCACATGGAAACTTGCATTTCCTGCTTTACCTGAGAAACTGGACAATGTGGTAACACTAGGTCAACATTCCTGCCTTGCAACAATTATCTGGACCAGAGCAGTGGCTGATCCTCCAGAAAGGACTTGGCTCTCCAGGTTACTGCAGAGGCTTCCTGCTTCATTCCCACCAGCCTGGCCTCTGTAGACATTTGGGTTTCCAACTCCTGGAATAGGAAGGACCTTAGATAAGGGCAGAAGAACTCACTGTAGCTCTTGACAAGAAATACAACTTATTTTTTAATGACCATTTAACCAACACTGCACAGTTTCTTTGAAAGTGTAGCAGATGAGCTCTCTGCAGATCATCCTGGGTTATGGAATTATGAGTATGGTAGAAGCACCAGTAAATCAGCTAAGAGCACAAACACAGGTAACTTTTGTAACAAAACCGAACTGACTGCGACTGTGGTGACACTTGAGTGAGAGGAGGTGAAGTATACAGGGAACCCCACCCAACCTCAGTCCATTCCTTTCATTGCTTAGCACCATCGTCGGCAATCTCACACCATCATTACATCAAGAACTCGTTTTGAGATCAAAGAATTGTGGAACCAAATTATGTGACTGTTCATTACTGAGACTTCTACAGTGCTAGCAATGTTTCTTTTCTGGATTTAAATAACTTTTAGCAAATAAGATCTGTCAAAGGTGCATTCGAGGGAACCAGCAGTTAGTGTAATGGCTATGTCACTGGACTCCCACATAGTCGACTGCGGTTCGCGTCCCGGACCCGGTGGCTTAAAAGTCACGCCGGGCACATGTGCGTGCATGCCCAAGATCCCGAGAGGAGAATGGAGGAGAAAGGATTGCGGTGTCACCATCCCCCCGGAGGGTGATTTCTTGCTTTCTGTCTCTCTGTATCTGTCTGGCGAGTGCACGCGCCCTATAGCAAAAACCTCTCCAAAAAAAAAAAAAAAAAGGGGCATTTGAGGCTGCAGAGCCCTTAATTCTATTTTCTCCTAGTCATCAAGGAGGTACTACTCTACTTCTGAGCAACTATGTTCTTCTTCGGCCTTTGGACAAGCTACCTTATCTTGTTCTGTTTTCATGGCCACTGGACAAACTTCTGGTTATATGACAGATTTCAAGGTACTCTGATACTATTAGGTCAGGGAGTGTATAGCAGGCACAAGTACTTCAGTCCCCGAGAATGAACAAACTAATAAACAAACATATATATAAATAACCAAATAGGTAACCTGGTATACAAATTCATTTCTTGTGATACAGATGGTCCATGTTAGATCCCAGGGGCTTTTCACTCTGGAGAGCAATGTAGCAAAACCAAGTTTTAGCTCAGAAGAGCAAAAGACCACACCATGGACCACAGTTACTCCATAGAGTCATTTCTTTCTTCTTCTTCTTTTTTTTTAATCTATGTTTGCTTTCTATACTGTTCCCCCCCCATTTTATTGAGTCACTAAAGATCTTAATTAATCTAAGTATTTTAGGATTTAATTTCTTACCTCTGAGGTCATCCCTGACAGCCATTCTACTGCCTTTTTTTTTTTTTTTCTCTGACTTCATTGTTACTAGTAAACTAGGAATTATGTTGGGCCCAAGCAGGTTAGGGGAATGTGGACATGGGGTGTAGCAGCATGCTTGGGCAGTGCCATTCCTCTGAAGGCAGCCAGGGGGGACGAAGGAGCACTAGCATGGCGAGCCAGTCCAAATGACATTTCTACAGTTCTGATACACTAACGGTTCTTCAGGAGTTAAAGATAATGTATGAGTGTTTGCTGGGCACCAACTCTGTGTGAGGCACTGGGATGAATATTGGGAGACCAGCCCCATCTCAAGAAGCTAACTGCTTGGGAGGTGGAGGGTGGGGAGTTGGGCAGTCAGGTAAACAAGTAATACTATGGTGAACGCTACTGGCAATAGGAGGCCTAAGTGTGGAATGCGGAATGAACACAAAGGAAGAGTTCATCTACCCATAGTTTTCAAGAGGTGGGGAGTGTAGAGGTTAGATAGGCAAGGAAAGGTTAATAGGAGGCCTGGAACTGCCCGAATCCATGCAAACGATCTTAGTCCCAAAAGATTAATATAGAAGATTTTACATTTCTGTGTGTTAATAACATTTCCAATATATTGTTCTCATTTTTAGCTGGCAAGCAAACATAAAGGTCTCATTTTGTGAGACCTTTTAAACTTGAAAAGCGGTAAGTGATGAAGCATTAATGACTGTTTTCTACAGGAAGATGGGCGTCTCCAGATGCCTGAAATAGAAAGTGATGACCTGACATCAAGATAAGCACATTTTTTCCTTTTTTATAAAAAGTGCTGTCAAGAGATTCAGTACGAAAGGAATATTAGATGTGAGCGCACTGGAAGCAGAAGAGAAAGGAGCAAGACGGGGGAGGGAGTATCGGTCTCAGATAGGAGTTTAAACCTGTGGGAAGTCTATTCTTTACTAAAAGAAGCCCCTAAGGGACCAAAACAAGATGAAGGACGCTGAAGGTATTCTACGCAAATGCATACATATTATACACGAGCATTTATTTTACTTTCAAGGAACTGTGCTGCATCTTTATACATACACAGGTTAACTAATTTTTGTCACAATCCTTTAAGGCTGGTGCTTTTATGTTTTTCTGTTCTAGAGTTGAGGAAACTAAGCCTAGAGAAAAGTGACTTGCCTTCTCACTTTCCCTCTCTGATTACTAACTTCCCCCTTTCCTACTTTTTATTCCTCCTTGGTATTTATCACTATCTATTATATGTTTTACTATTCATCCTATTATTATTTATTTATTTTATATTATTATTTTGAAAATGCCTGTCTACAAACTATGTCATTAAATGCTAAATGGCACGTCATGAAATAGGTATATTATAGGAACTCAGAGGTAAGATAGAAAGAAAAATCACAGAAAGCACAGTGAACTTAGGGCACAGAGTTTGATATCTGCAAAACCTACCTGTTCTTAAATTATGAGCAAGACACTTAACCTGAGCTTAACTTTTAATCTATAAAATTAATGAATTGGGCCAAATTGGTGTTCAAATTAGTTTATTAGTAGTCTCTATTGTCAAAATCTAAATGAAAACTCAGATAAAACAGAAGGAATTCCTCCATGGGTAAGAGAGAAAGAGAGAGAGGGAGAGACAAAGAGCGAGAGGAAGTGAGAGACAGTACTCCCAGCAGGGTCCTGATGCTGCAGTGCCCCCAACCTTCACCTGGTCCTCCATCGTGGACAAGCAAGGCGCTGGTGTGCTTAGGGAGGTCTTTGGACTTCAACCGGGACCCTTTTGATCTGAGATGCCTCCCAGAGCAATGAGGTTTAGCACTGTATCACCATCGGGCCTCCTCTATCCTATTATTGTCTGTCTCCTTTGACAAGAAGGTAAGCTCTTGGGACCAGCAGTTGGTGTAATGGCTAAGTCGCTGGACTCCCATGTAGTTGACTGTAGTTCGAGCCCCATATCTGGTGGTTTAAACTCATGCTGGGCACGTGTGTGCATGCCCAAGATCCTGAGAGGAGAATGGAAGAGAAGGGATTGCGGCGTGGCCATCCCCCCTGGGGGGTGATTTCTCGCTTTCTATCTCTGTCTCTCTCTGTCTCTCTTGTGAGTGCACACACCCTATAGCAAAAACCTCTCAAAAAAAAATAAAAGAATGTAAGCTCTTTGGGCACAAAGGATGTAGATATCTTAACAGATGAAAATCCCTGCTATTGGGGCTGGCAAGTGGTGCGGTGGTTAAGGCTCTGGACTCCCATATGGCTAACTATGGTTTTGAGTCCTGGACCTAGTGGCTTGCTTTCTCACTTTTCCTTTTCTCTCTCTCTCTCTCTTTGTCTCTCTCTAATCAAATTAAAATAATAGTAATACATAAAATAAAATGAATAATTCTTTAAAAAAATGAAAAAAAACCTTGCCTTTTTTTTTTTTTTTTTTTGCTTTTAATTAAATAGCTCCTCCTTGAAGAGTGGCTTTGTATCACACCTTTTTCTTTTCTTTTTTTAAAATTCCCTATACATAAAGCATAGAACCTTACAAATATTAAAGCCAAACATATTTGCCCAGTTAATGTAGAACACAGTCAGTAAGGATTTATTGAAGCTCTTACCCTCTTCAGCACTGAGCTAGTTACAAGACAGTAAATACAATGTATAGTCTCTATTCTAGAAGAACTTAACACTTAGGAATAGAAATAAAATAGAAGCATGAGGAAACACCTGAAGCACAAGACAATTAGCCACATTTCATTTTTCCCATTCTTCAGTCGTCTAGTGATACAAATGCCTACTCACCTCTCCTCGACAAACCACAGCACCCTGCTGCACTGAACTTCCTTGGCAATGCCTAAGCCATTGACAGCTCCTTCAATGTGCCTGAGCTGTTCCCTGGCGATGGAAAGACCCCCACCCCCCATCAGCACTCCCTTAGCAACTTATCTGTCTGCTTAGCAGAACTTGTTCATTCCTCCCTTACGCTATAGCACTGCTTACACGTATGTAATGGGACTTACCACATTCTATTTTAACGTACATGCATGTCTTCTTCACTTTATCTTTGTGTTACTGGTGGCTAAACACATTATCTGGTACATGGTATAAAAATAATGTGCTTGGGAACCAGCAGTTAGTGTAATGGCTATGTCGCTGGACTCTCACGTAGTCAACCGTGATTCGTGTCTTGGACCCGGTGGCTTAAAACTCACGCTGGGCGCATGTGCGTGTGTGCCCAAGATCCCAAGAGGAGAATGGAGGATAAGGCATTGCGGTGTGGCCATACCCTCTGGGGGGTGATTTCTTGCTTTCTGTCTCTATGTCCTTCTCTGTCTGTCTGGCGAGCGCACACACCCTATAGTGAAAAATCTCTCAAAAAAACCCAAAACAAAACAAAACAAAAAACAAAAATAATGTGCTTAAAGTTTACTTAAATTTTGTTTACCTTTCAAAATAATACTTTTAAAAAATTATTTTTCACTCTAAAATCTAACCACAGATAGAAAAGTTGTGTTAATATGATATTAAAACTATCCAGTGGTAAACGAATACACACAAGGTGGCTAATTGTAGGTATGTATCCAAACTTTAATGGAGGCTGAATAGAATCTACTTTCCTTGTTTTATTTTCAGCACAATTTCTAATCTCAAGGGATGTATCCAGTGTCTGGAAGAGTGCCTATCACACACAGAAAATGCCTGTCTACAAGCTATGTCATTAAATGCTAAATGGTATGCCATGAAGTAGGTACATTATAGGAACTCAGAGATAAGGTAGAAAGAAAAATCGTAGAAAACACAGTGAAGTTAGGGTACTGGTATCTGCAATTTTCCACCTGCTTTTAAATTATGAGCAAGACACTTAACCTGAGCTTAATTTTTTAATTTGTAAAATTAATGAATTGGGCTAAATCAGTTCTCAAATCAGTTTATTAGTAGTCTCTATTGTCAAATAAAATCTAAGTGGAAACTCAGCTATGTAGAACAAAGACATTTGATGATAAAAATTCCTTTTATGAGAACAAATTATATTAAAATCTATTAACAGGAATAATGGGCTATTCTGAGTAGTAAAAGCATGAAATCATGAGATATATGTGATAATTACAGCATTTTAAATGATCTTCATTAATAAATTAATTTCTATATTTCGCTTTAGTTGTAGTATTGTTACAATGCTTATTCCCGTATAGAAGTTATTATCAATGGCAATAATACATTATCAATAGTTAATATAGCAATATTAAGATTTTTGTAATTTAATTGATCCAGAAGCTTGATGGAGTAAAAAATATCTTGTTTCTAAAACTGAAGTGACTATATCTAATCAGTTTTCATGAATATTGGTCATGAATATAAAAACTGGGCAAGAACTATTCAAAGTTAAAGTAAGTGAGAAAGCTGTCTTGAATATATTATCACATTAACTTGCTATTGCAAAAATGTCGATTTGGGACCAACAGTTGGCATAATGGCTATGTCACTGGACTCCCATGTAGTCAACTGCAGTTCAGGTCCCAGATCCGGTGGCTTAAACTCACGCCAGGCACATGTGCGTGCATGCCCAAGATCCTGAGAGGAGAATGGGGGAAAAGGGATTGTGGTGTGACCCTTCCCCTGGGGAGTGATTTTTTGCTTTCTGTCTCTCTGTCTCTCTCTGTCTTTCTGGCAAGCACACGCCCTATAGCAAAAACCTCCCTCCCCCCAAATAAAATGTCGAGTGGTAAGAGCACACAGCAGCAATTTGCCTCCACATCTTGTTTGTACTTAATGTACCATATATAAGCCACGGCAGTATGTTTGTGCACAGAAGTTATTCGGATATATTAGACTCAAAGTTTTTTTTAGAGAGAGATTTTTGCTATAGGGTGCAAGTGCTCGTTAAAGAGAGGGAAAGTGAGAAATCAGCCCCCTGCTACCAGGGGATGGCCATGCTGCAGTCCTTTTTCCTCCATTTTCCTCTTGGGATTTTGGGCATGCACCCACATACACCCAGCATCAACTTCAATCCGTCAGGTCCGGGACTAGAACTGAGGTCACTTCATGGGAGGTCAGTGACGTAACCATTACTCCATCTACTGTTCCCAAGACTCAAGTTTTAAAAAGGCAGTTTTGGTGGAGGGGCAGCACAGCAGGTGGCGTGGATTCTACATGGCTGACTGTGCAGCTCAAGTCCCAGACCCAGCAGCCTGAAAATCACTGAATCAGTAACTACTAAAATCACTACATTTATCAAACCCACAACTCTATGGGACCAGCAGATGGCATAGTGGTTATGTCGCTTGACTCCTACATGGCCGACCACAGTTCATTCAAGTTCTGGACCCGGAGGCTTGAGATTCACACCAGGCACGTGTGTGTGTGTGTGTGTGTGTGTGTTTGTTCACCAAATAGATCCTGGGAGGAGAATGGAGGAGAAGGGATAGGAGAATGGAGGAGAAGGGATTGTAGCATGGCTATTCCCCTCCTACCCCACGCTGGGGGAGGGTGTGATTTCTCACTTTCCCTCTCACTATCTCTGTCTTTTTCTCTTTCCAGTGAATGCACATATCCTAAGGCAAAGACCTCTGGAAAAAAACAAAAAACAAAAAACACCATCTCCTTTTAAAAACCATTCTTTGTGGGGCTGGCAAGTGGCATGGTGGTTAAAGGCGCTGGATTCCCACATGGCCGACTGTGGTTCGAGTCTCGGACCTGGCGGCTTGCTTTCTCACTTTGTCTCTCTCGTTCTCCCTCTGTCCCTCTGTGGTCAAATTGAAATAAGCAAATGAATAAATAAATAAATAAAGTTAAATAAAATAATTCTTAAAAAAAAACATTGTGTGTGTGTGTGTGTGTGTGTTTTATTTTTTTCTACATGTGTAAATGGCTCTGGAGATTGTGACCCTGTGCTACCTCCTACCTCTGTATGGCTCAGAGCCATTACTAAACCCCTCCCCAAAATGCTTATGAACTCTCTCTCACTTACCTCTGGGTCAGCCCATTGACCAATAAAAACATTGTTCTTTAGGTTAAATATATAGATAGAAAAGAAGTGAAAAAAGTAAAGGAAGATGTTCTATACTTTCAGTACTCTAAAAAGTGCTGTGCAACTAAAGCAGCCTTGTTTCGTTAAAAAAAAGATGGAGAATTTATCTCTGGTCTTATCATTTGTATGATTTCTAGTATCAATTGTGTTGTTTCCAAAGCTGAGCCAATAACGTTTGTTGGTCTAATTTAGAAATGTAATAAAGGATTTTGGAAACTGAAGAAATATGAGTATATAAGAGGGTCTTCAAAAAGTTCATGGAAAAAATATAATTAAAAAAAACATGCATAGGCTTAAATAAATTTCTGCACCAAAATCAATTCATGCTTTGATTCCATTTCTCATGAAGTTTTTGAAGTCTCCTTACAAAAAGTGAATCAGTATTTTCATGGAAACCAAGTTGAAAGCTTTAACACCAGCCTCTTACAACATAAGGTCAAATAAGATGAGAAAGAGTCCTGGTAAGAGGAACTCTAAAAATGTTAAATAATTCTGCATTCAGAATACCCTGCAGGTATCTGTGAGTTCTTTTTCCTTTCCAAAGTGGAAAAAAAAATTGATGTTACATTATGGGTGGTTTCTCTCTGTCGAGCACGTGTGCCTTATGGCAAAAACCTTTAAAAAAAAAAAAATTGTAGGGGCCGGCCTCATAGCACAGTGTTAGGCCCTGCACATAGGGAGCTGGGCCCCAAATGGCTGACAGTGGTTTGAGTTTCTGTCTCGGTAAGTTGAAAAACACATTAAGTATGGGTGTGGGCAGGCCACAAATACAGAAATGGAAGAAAGGGGATTGTGGCATGGCTCCATGCTAGTGGGAGGTACTTTCTCTTTGGTGAGGACATGTGTTCCCTGGCTATGAAAAAGAAAGAATGGAAAAAATGAGTCAGGGAAGGGAGGAGAAAGGGAAGCAGAAAGAGGAGGGAAGGAAGGGGAAAGGGAGGGAAGGAAAGGGAAGAGAGGCAGAGGAGGGAAGAAGGGAGGGAGAGGAGGGGGGAAAAGGAATAAAAGGAAAGGAGGAAGAGATGGAAGAAGGAAAGAAGGAAGGAAGGAAATATCTGTAAGCGTTTGATCCTTGGCCCATAGTAAGCATTATATAAATCACTGGTAAATAAATAGTTGGCTATAAAGGAAAATCTGAATGATTTTAAACAATTGAAACCACACAAAATGCATCATTTGATCAAATTTTCATGATGAAAAAATGCCAAAGGAAAACAATATCCACACGTACACCCATGTATTTGCAGATCTAAAAAGCAGTCATATATAGGCAGGACTGAAATACACACAGGTCCCTACACAGAGGGGCAGAGAGGGAGGGAGAGAAAGCAAATGTGGCGAATGTTAATAACTGCTTAATCTGTGTGAAGACCCCTGTCTGTGCCACTGCAACTTCTAAGTCTGAAATTGTTTCAAAATAAATTTTTTTTTAAATGTGATAAAAAAAGAACAAATAAAATAGGACCAAGATTTACAGTTGTGTGGGCAAAAGACAAAAGAACATGACGTTAAAATATGGCAACTGTGTTAATGAAGATGTGGAAAACAGAATGTAACCTGTAAGAAAAGTCATGTTCAGCATGGATGTAAGGAGAGAAGGGAACAGAACTGTGAATACCTAAGAGGCAAGAAAGAAATGACCCAAAGAAATTAAGATGATGGGGAGACAAACATAGACCCATTAAAAATAAACCACAAGGGACCAGCAGTTAGTGTAATGGCTATGTCGCTGGACTCCCACGTAGCCGACCGCGGTTTGTGTCCTGGACCCGGTGGCTTAAAACTCATGCTGGGCGCGTGTGCGTGCGTGCCCAAGATCCCCAGAGGAGAAAGGAGGAAAGGGGATTGCGGCATGGCCATCCCCCCTGGGGAGGTGATTTCTTGCTTTCTATCTCTCTGTCTGTCTCTCTCTGTCTTTCTGGTGAGTGCATGTGCCCTATAGCAAAAACCTCTCCAAAAAAAGAAAAGAAAAGATGGACAGACTGAGGAGAAATGCCTGGTAGGCATAAGAAATAATGCTGTCTTAATGGTAATCAGAAAATACAAAATAAAGCAATAAAAAAAAATTACTCTTGGGGTGGGCAGGTGGCATGGTGGTTAAGGGCGCTGGACTCCCACATGGCCTATCGTGATGTGAGTCCAGAATCTGGCTGCTTGCTTTGTCACTTCCTCCCTCTCTGGTCAAATTCAAAATAAATAAATAAAGTTAAATAACATAATTCTTAAATGAAAGAAGTATTACTTTTTACTTATAAGATTTGGGAACATGTAAAAGAGATGGCTAATACCAAGTTTTACCAAAGGTATGGGATAATGCTGGTATTTCAAACTACTGTTAAAGGACAAACTGTTATATCTTTTTTGGGGACAATAACGTATCAGTATCCATATGAATTTTAATATGTGCAGATCTTTTTAAACAACAATTCTTCTTTCTCATGTTTGCAGAAATAACCAAATATGTGTACAAAGTTATATAAAGCGATATTCACTGTAGCACTGGTCAGTACGGTGAAAAATACAAAACAACGTAAATTTCTTTCAATTAGGGAATGAATAAGTATAAAACTGTCATACTAAGGAAGAGAACACAACACTTACAAGAGGTACTTCTATAGTGATTTAGAAAGATTTCAAAGACATACAGTCAAGTGGAGAAAAGTGAATAGAAGAAAATGTTGAGTGTACAAACATTTATGTGACATTTAAAAACCACACATAAAGCTGCGGTACTTTAGTATCTGTAGATGGCTGACACTGGGCTCTTTTTCACATAAAAACCTATCCATGTCCAACCTTTTCTTCCTTTGGTAGTCTTAATGAAAGTATTCTTTGTATCTTAGTTTTCAGACACTGAAATTACATGTAAGTAAACAAACAAACAAACAAAAAACACAAAAAACCCCACGAACTGAGCATCTAATATATGTCTAGATGGTCAAAAAAATAAAATAAAAAATATAGGGAACCAGCAGTTAGCATAATGGCTATGTCACTGGACTCCCACGTAGTCGACCACAGTTCGTGTCCCGGACCCGGTGGCTTAAAATTCACGCCGGGCGTGTGTGCGTGCGTGCCCAAGATCCCGAGAAGAGAATGGAGGAGAAGGGATTGCGGCGTAACCATCCCCCCTGGGGGGTGATTTCTCGCTTTCTGTCTCTATGTCTCTCTCTGTCTGTCTGGTGAGCGCACGTGCCCTACAGTGAAAATCTCTCCAAAAAAACAAAAATATATATAGTATGCTCCCTTAAAACGTACAGGATAACTTTTGGAATCCACCTAGGAGCTTTAGTGAAGTGTCATAAACAACCATAGTACAGTTAATGCACGAACAATGCTAGGACTGCCAATACCCAATGAAGATCAAAACAGTGTATAGCTTTTTAAAAAAATTAACAGCATCAATTTAAATTTATGTGAGAAGCACTCTCTATGGGAGATGGTCATACCACCATCCCTTTTCGTCTATGTCTCCCTCCTTTCAGGATTTTGAGCACACATGCACATGTACCTGGTATGTTTTTCAAGCCACAAAGTCTAGGACTTGTACAACACAGTCAACCTTGTGTGATCAAGCCTCTTTAACCACCATGCCATCGACTGGACAGTGTATAACCATTGACTCTTTAAAAACTAGTGGGACCAGCAGTTAGCATAATGGCTATGTTGCTGGACTCCCATGTAGTCGACCGCGGTTCGAGTCCCAGACCCGGTGGCTTGAAACTCACGCCGGGCGCATGTGTGTGGGTGCCCAAGATCCCGAGAGGAGAATGGAGAAGAAGGGATTGCGGCGTGGCCATCCCCCCTGGGGGGTGATTTCTAGCTTTCTGTCTCTATGTCTCTCTCTGTCTGTCTGGCGAGCGCACACGCCCTGTAGCGAAAACCTCTCAAAAACAAAACAAAACAAAACAAAAACTAGCTGTAAGGGCCAACAGGTGGAGTGGTGATTAAGGTGTTGGACTCCCACATGGCCAACCCTGATTTGAGTTCTGGACCCGGAGGCATGAAAATCATGCCAGGCATGTGTGCGTGCATGCCCAAAATCCTGAAGAGAGAACGGAGGAAAAGGGATTGTAGGTGTGGCCATGCCCCCTGGGGGGGTGATTTCTCACTGTCTCTCTCGCTCTCTCTATCTTTGGTGAGTGCATGTAACCTATGGCCAAAACCTTAAAAGACAAAAGGCTAATTATAGCCTACTGGTGACCAGAAGTCTTACCAATAACATACACAGTAGATTAATACATTTTTTTTTTTTAGTATTTTTTTTTTTATGTATCAGAGGGCACATGCACCTACCAGACAGAGACAGTGAAAGGGACAGAGAGACAAAAAGTGACAAATCACCCCGCTCTCCCTGGGAGGATGTTCATGCCACAATTCCTTCTCCTTCATTCTCCTCCCCAGATTTTGGGCATGCACACACACATATGCTGGTGTGATATTCAAGCTACCAGCTTCAGAACTCAACCCATGGTTGGCCAAATGGGAGTCTAGCACCTCAACCACCACACCACCGGCTGGTCCCAATTAACACATATTTTGTACGTATATGTATTATATACTGTATTCTTACAATACAGTAAGCTAGCAAAAAGAAAACTTTATTAAAAAAACATAAGGGAGAATACATTTATAGTAATATACTTTATTTTCCAGTATATTAATATTTCTTTAAAAATCTACATACAACTGGACCCGTGCAGTTTAAACCCATGTCGTTAAAGAGTCAACTGCATTTAAAAAGAATAAAATTATATCTGTTTTAAGCAATTTTATTGAATTAAATATTTACTTTTTAAAAGTTTGCTAGAGGGCACATGCACTTGCCAAATAGAGACACAGAGAGAGAGGATGGGAGAAAGCACCCCTCATGGGGATTGTGGTCATACTGCAATCCCTTCTCCTTCTCTTGCTCTCTCCCCCTCCTTTTGTGATTTTGGACATGCATGCAAGCACACCTGGTGTGTGCTGCCAGTCCAGGACTTGTACAGCACAGTAAGTCAAGGGGGAACCAGCTCCTTAACCATCAGGCCAAGAGATGACCCAAATATTTACTTTCAAGCACAGATTTTAAGACATAACATAGAGGTGTATGAGCCCAAATGCTCAATTGTCAAGTTCATTAATATGGATTTTGATAGGTCATAGCAAAAATCCCAAGAACACTTAACAGAAGCCTTTACAAAAGCAATGACTTTGGGTCTCTATTTATTTATTTTTATTTTGTAAATGTCTCAGAAATTCTTTAGGTATAATTCAGTTTTTCCTTGATGACTTAAATGCTTAAAAAATTTTTTCTTTTTGCATCAATACAGAGGGAAAGCCACAGCAACCATGATGCTAACACTGAACACATCAATGTGTTCACATCTGAATTTCAAAAAATACTCAGTATGGCAGGAACTCTCGAGAATCTGGAACAACCTGGAGGAGGTTAAAACACTATAGCTGGCTTAGGAGCTTTAGAAACATTAGGAGATGAAATGATGCAAGCAATTCTACCTTTGAGCAAATCAATCTAATGCTAATGAAAAATTTCTATGGCAACCTGATACAGAAGCAAAGTTACAGAATAAAAAGATAAAGGTTTCTTTATTTCTAACTATAGGTACCCTTCAAAGACTTTATTTTTTATTACAGCCTTTTGTTTTTAAACATCAGCTGGGAAATGCTTCAATATTTTTATTTGTAAAGTTCTCAAGATGGATACTAAAGAGTCAGACTAAGCAACCAGCTGATATGTCAATCTGTAAGCATTATTACTAACTATTGATTTATTGTTTCTGTCAGAAAAATATACCAAATGCAGTGAGAAAACACTTTATTTTTTGGAGAGACTTTTGCTGTAGGGCACGTGTGCTTACCAGAAAGAGAGACAGAGAGACAGAAAGCGAGAAATCACCCCCCAAGGGGATAGCCACACCGCAATCCCTTCTCCTCCACTCTCCTCTCGGGATCCTGGGCATGCACACACAAGCGCCTGGCGTGAGTTTAAGCCACTGGGTTTGGGACTTGAACCGTGGTTGACTACATAGGAGTCCAGCGACATAGGAATTACGCCAACTGCTGGTCACAGAAAACACATTTTTAATGAATCATATTATTTTATTTTATTTTATTTTTTATTATTTTATTTTATTTTATTTTATTTTATTTTATTTTATTGTTTTAGAGGTTTTTGCTATAGGGCGCGTGCGCTCGCCAGACAGAGAGAGAGAGACAGAGAGATAGAAAGTGAGATATCACCCCCCAGAGGAGATGGCCACGCTGCAATCCTTTTCCTCCATTCTCCTCTTGGGATCTTGGGCACTCACGCACACACGCCTGGCGTGGGTTTAAGCCACCGGGTCCGGGATGTGAACCACGGTAGACTACACGGGAGTCCAGCAACATAGCCATTACGCTAACTGCTGGTCCCTAATGGATCATGTTTTCTTGGAGATTATAAGAACCTAAGAAATGCACACCGGGAGTGGTGACACAGTTATCTTAGATTGTGATGATTTCTGAGTATTTCAAAGTATGCAAAGTCAGATAAAAATATATAGTCAGTATCTGTTCTACAGAAGAAAAAGGTTTTAAAGTTATTAACATAAAAATAAAAGGATACTCTGAATATATGACAAGCCTAAGCCTAAAGATGAAGAAACCAGAGAGATGGTTATACAGACTCAAGTGGCTGCAGAGGGAGTTTCCTTAAGTGTAAGGTTATAAAGAAACCATGCTCCAAAAGTAAAAGGGGACAAAACAAGATCCAGTCCTCTAGACTTACGTGACTTGACCTCTGAATACTTCACTGACCTCATTTTGGAACACTCTCCTTTTCTAGATGATTCTCCAGTGATACTCTACTTTGTGTTCCTTGAACATGTTAAATAATTGGGTGATAGGTTTTTGTAGTGGCTGTTCCCTCTATCTGAATCTCCATCCAGCTCTTCCTGGTTGCTCTTGCTCATTACTTCATAACTTGAGGGGTACAGGGTAGAATGCTCAGAAGTTTCTTGCTCAACGGTGGCTAATAAATAGACTCAACACGGTTCTAGTACTCATTACTAATATTTTAGCTCAAGTATCACCTCAAAATGCATGTTATTTCCTTCATATCACATACTCCTATTTTGTTATTGTTTATTACCTTTCTCCTATCACTAAAAGTTAAGCAAGAGAGAGCAAAGGTTTAATGCTTTCTTTTAGAGCATTATTTCCAGTGTGACCACAGCAGTTGGCACATTATACACCCTCAAAAAATATTTACTGAATGGAAAGAAAGAGGAAAGTAGGAAGAAAAGATCGGAGGGAAAATGAAAAGGTAGGAGAGAAAAACACCAAAAAGATGATCAAGTTCACAGTGAAAGTGAATTGAGGATAAAAAACAAACAAACAAACAAACAAACAAACAACCCAAAGATATAGAAGGAACTTGTAAAGTTATGATTGGATCAACAAGAGGAGTAAAGGAAAAACTTGCTTGGATGAATTACTATAATAATAAGATGAAAACAAAATTACATTTCAATATAATTAAAGTCACAGGCAGGTAACAAACTAAACTACTGTGCTGGAAGCATATGGCTGACTATGGGTTCATATCCCCAGTCAGCTTAACAACATGCCAGGTGCTTGCACATGTGTCCAAGATCCTGACAAACTGAACAGCTGGGGAAAGGGGAGTACAGCATGATGAGACCTTGTTGAGGGGGTTTCTCTCCCTCTCTGTGGAGTGTGCACATGCACCCTCTATCATGAACAAAATAAAGAAACTTTTAAAAAGAGATAAATTTGTTAAGAATAAGTCACAGAGGACTTCAGCTTTTAATCAAGATGGAAAAATGGGTCAGATTTGCCCCCTTGCCTGAAACAACCAAAAGAAAAAAAATAAAACAGGCAAATATATAAAACAATATTTTCTCTTTTTTTTTTTTTCTTTAAGTTGCCAGAGGGCTCATGCACCTGCCAGAGAGAAACAGAGGGAGAGGGAGCACCCCTCAGTGGAGCAGGGTCATGATGCTGCAATCCCTTCTCCTGCATTTCTCCATTCTGTTGGGATTTGGTGCATGGATGCACATGCGCCTAGTGTTTTCCAAGTCTCTAGGGCCAGGACTCAAAGTGTGTGGTTGACCATATGGGATCTGACTCTCTTAACTATGAGGCCACGGAGCTGGCCCTATAAAACAATGAGTTTTTTTTTTTTTTTTAAAAAAAAACTGAAGGACAGTGAACAATTGAGAAGTGTCATAGAACTTCCTTAGCTTATTGTCTTTAGAGTTTCCAGGCTGTATGCAGAGAGGGTGAACCTAGTTGGCGTAGCAGACTTCCCCAGGAAAGGAAATGTATCTGAAGACTCAGTGGAGACTGAGGCAATAATGTTTGCAGGCCAGAATGCTGGAGGAGAGAGTTACACAGAGACATAAATGCAGAAATCTGCAGAGGGTTCCCTTTCAGTATTCAGCAGAGTACTGATCAGAGCAAGCATGTGAGAAAACTAACTGCAGGAAATAATCATCTGAAAGAAGAAAGGGAAGAGAACTTTGTACTCTAACCAGACTGGGGATGGAAACATTTCATAACCCATGGGATTAGGTTAGAATACTTAAAAGTGTCTTGCTCAGTAGTGGAGGAAAGTAGTTAGACTAAATATTGTTCTGTTCCTCCTAAAGAGTCCTAAAAGCAAGACTTAAGGTTAATTTTTTTTCCAAGTAATTTAACTGCATCCCAGAGCAGAGCTGAACAATTTTAAAAGGTATAAACAAAATACTCAATAGGTTGAAAAAAATCACAATGTTCAGTATCAAAAAAAAAAAAATTGAGCATGAGGACTGTATAGGGCACGGTGATCTAATGTGGCAGTTTGCAAGGCAGACCTACGTGCCCAGGTTGAGGGTACACATCTGGAGACCTCCCAGAGGATGCGAGCAACATACATGGCCACAATCGAGGGTGCCTGAAGTTGGGAGTGGATTGAAGCATCGCAAAGTCATGCGGGTGCTGTATCCTTCTCTCTCATTTATGGAATAAATAAAATAAATAAACTAGAAGAAAATGACTGGCATGCAAAGAAGCAAGAATATACAACCTATAGTGAGGAGAAAATAAATCAATCTTGGATGAAATTCCAGGAAATTGTGTTGAGTGAAAAAAGAGCAATCCAGGGCCAATCAATGGCACAGGGTTAAGGCGGATGGATCCCACTTGGCTGACTGTGCAATGCGAGTCCTGGATCCAGTGGCTTAAAAAACATGCCAAACACGTGTGGCTGTGTGCCCAAAATACCAAGAGGAGAATGGAGAAGAGGGCTTTGTGGCATGAACATCCTCCCTAGGTAGTAATTTCTCACTTTTCCTCTCTCTCTCTTTCTCTCTCTTTCTCTGGCTAGTGCATGTACCCTATGCCAAAAAAAAAAAAAAAAAAAAAAAGAACTCATAAGGTTATATACTCGATGATTTCCTTTATATAATATTTTAGAAATGACAGATTTTTAGACATGCAGCACAGTTTCTATAGGGGTTACAAATAGGGGTGAGTTGGAGGCAAGGTAGAGGTGGCTGGGTTATAAAAATTTTTTTTGGCAGTAAAAGAAATTTTTGTTGTTGTTGTGGTTGAGAGATTTTAGCTATAGGGTTCATGCATTCACCAGAGAGACAGAGACAGAAAGTTAGTAATCACCACCTAGAAGGGATGGCCACACCACAATCCCTTCTTCATTCTCCTCTTGGGATTTTGGGCATGCATACACATGTGCCTGGTGTGAGCTTTAAGCTTTTGGATGTGGGGCTCGAACCGTGGTCGGCCATGTGGGAGTCCAGCAACATAACTATTATGCCATCTGCTGGTCCTAAAATAAAAATTTTAAAACTATTTATTTTAAAAATGTATTATTATTTTCTCTAAGCTTGCTATCAGGCATGTGTGCTCACCAGACACACACACACACACACACACACACACACACACACACACAGAGAGAGAGAGAGAGAGAGAGAGAGACAAAGTGAGAAAGCAAGCCACTATGTCCAGGACTCAAACCCTGGTCAGCTATGTGAGAGTCTAGTCCATCATGCTACCTACTGGCCTGGCAGTGAAACTAATTTATACCTGGAGTGTGGAGGTTAGTACATGAATCTAAACATGAGGAAGAATGATATTGGAATAAATACACACAAACACAAATGAGTATAGGCAAAACTGGGGAAGGCTGAACAAGATCAATGTATTGTTAGGTCACTGATACTCAATATATCAATGTACTCTGGTTGTGATCCTTTACTGGTTTTCTAAGATGTTACCATTAGAGAAAACTTGATAAAGGGCATATGGGATTTTCTCTGTATTATTTTTTACAATCGCATGTAAATCTGCAATGAACAGAATAAAAATTTCAGTTAAAAATCATTAATCAATTGAAAGATCTGGAGCTAACACAGATTTTAGAATTAGTAAACAAGAACATTAATACAGTTATCATTGCATTCCATATGTTCAAAGTGATGAAGAAATACATAAAATATTTTAAAAAGATCCAAACTAAACTATTATTAAAAGCTAAAGTTTCTTCTTCCTTCCTTCCTTCCTTCCTTCTTTCCTTCCTTCCTTCCTCCCTTTCCTTCCTCCTCCCTCCCTCCCTCCCTCCCTCCCTCTCTTCCTTCCTTCCTTCCTTCCTTTCCTTTCCTTTCCTTTCCTTTCCTTTCCTTTCCTTTCTCTTTCTTTCTGTCTTCCTCTCTTTCTCTTCTTTTTTTATTTAGAGAGAGATTTTTGCTATAGGGCATGTGAACTTGCTGGAGAAACAGAGAGACAAAAAGTGAGAAATCACCCCCCCCCCCCAGTGGGGAAGGCCACACCACAGTTCCTTCTTCATTCTCCTCTCGGGATTTTGGGCGCGTGCGCACACATGCCTGCTATGAATTTTAAGTCACCAGGTCCGGGACTCAAATAGCAATGGATGATGTAGGAGTCCAGTGACATAACCATTACACCATCTGCTGGTCCCAAAAGTTATAATTTCTTAGATGAAAAATACATTAGATAGGATTGAAAGCAAATTACACATTTCAGAAAAAAATACTAGTGAACCTGAAAATCTAAAAATAGAAACTATCTAAAATAAAACGGAGAGAGGGAACCAGCAGCTAGCGTAATGACTATGTCGCTGGACTCCCACGTAGTCGACCGCGGTTCGTGTCCCGGACCCGGTGGCTTAAAACTCACGCCAGGTGCGTGTGCGTGCGTGCCCAAGATCCCGAGAGGAGAATGGAGGAGAAGGGATTGCGGCGTGACCATCCCCCCTGGGGGGTGATTTCTCGCTTTCTGTCTCTATGTCTCTCTCTGTCTGTCTGGCGAGCGCACGCGCCCTACAGTGAAAATCTCTCCAAAAAAATAAAAAAATAAAAAAAAATAAAACGGAGAGAGAAAAGAGGTTGCAAATAAAAGGGGGGGGGGCAGAGCATCAGTGATCGGTGGGACTACTCAAGTAGCCTACTACATGTGTAAATGGAATCCCCCAAAGGGAGTAGAGAGCAGGTGACAAAATTTCTGAATAATGGCTAAAATGTTTTTAGATGGATAAAAACTATAAACCCACAGATTGAGGAAGGACAATGAATCTCAAGCCAAAAAGCATGCAAAAAACTATTCTAAGGATGAATAAACTAGTAGTGTGGTGGTTAAGGAGGCTGGAACCCATGGCTGACTGTACAGTTTGAGCCCTGAATTCTGCTTACAGAACATGCTAGGGGATCAGCAGTTTGCGTAATGGCTATGTCACTGGACTCCCATGTAGTCAACCGTGGTTTGAATTCCGGACCTGGTGGCTTACACCCATGTCGGCATGTGTGCGTGCGTGCCCAAGATCCCGAGAGGAGAATGGAGGGGAAGGGATTGCGGCGTGGCCATCCCCCCTGGGGGGTGATTTCTCGCTTTCTGTCGCTCTGTCTCTCTCTGTGTTTCTGGCAAGTGCACGCGCCCTATAGCAAAAACAAACAAACAAAAAACACCTCTGCAAAAAAAAGAGAACATGTAGGCATGTGTGTGTGCCTTCCCCAAATCGCAAGGGGAGACTGGAGGAGGAAGGACTGTGGCACAGCCATGAGCCCATGAGGTGCTTTCTCATTTTTTCTGTCTCTGTCTTTGTCTCTGTCTCTGGTGAATGCACACAGCTGGTAACAAATTAAAATGCATATGTATATACATAAAAACGATTCTAAGGCACACGATAATCAAATAACTCAAAACCACTGATAAAATCATAAAAAAGCAGCCAGTGTTGGGTGGGGAGTGGAGATGTTATGTACAGAATAAAGTTGAGTATGACAGCAGATTTCTCAGTGAAAACCGTATGTGTGAGAAGACAGACAGATCACATCATTAACATACTTAAAAACAAAAGAAAACCTTGTCAAAGCAAATTCTATATTCGCTAAAAATATCTTTAAAAATGAAGGTTACACAAAGACTTTTTTTGATATACAATAGTTGCCAGTGTTCATTACTAGCAGAGCTGTTGTGCAAGTAATGGTGGAGTCATTTTTTTTCAAAGCTGCCAAGTCAAGATTTAAACCATAGTCGGCCATGTAGGATTTAGTTTTCTTAATCAGTAGGCTACAGGGCTGGCCTGAGATCTTTTTTCTTTATTTATAACTTTTTAAAGACAATTGACTACTTAAATAAAACATAATATCATAGTATGGTGTTCATAACAAATAAAAAAGGAAAATATGTGACAACTATACTACAAAAGCTAGAGGGGGAGACATGGAAATATACTAACTGTGGGTCTATAATATAAGTGAAATGATAACACATCACTTCACGGTAGATGGTGAGAAATTAATATGTATACTATAAGGCTTAAAATAGATATTAGAAGAAAAGAGTTATAGCTAAAGAACCAACAAAAGAAATAAAAATAGAATTATAAAAAGTACTCAATCCCAAAGAAAGTAAAACGAGAGGTAAAGCAGAAAGAGAGGGTAAAAATATAAGACAAGAAATATAGAACAAATACCAAAATGATAGACTTAAACTTAACCATGTAAATAACCATATTAAATATGAATGGCCTACATACTCCAATAAAAAACAGAGGTTGTCAGATTTTATTTAAAAATCAAAACCAAACTGTACACTTTCCATAAAAATCAGAATTTAAATATAATGACACATTAGGCCAAAACTAAGATTATGAGCAAAGATAAGTTCTGTTACTACTAATCCAAACAAAGTTTGAATAGCCATTTGTGAAAGACATCTGTCAACAGGCCAATAAACTATATGCCATATAACTCTATGCATATAGTTATAGTATATGCATATAGTGGAATACAATTTAAAAAGTAAAAAGAATGACTGATTCATGAAACATCAAGAATACATCTCAAAATAATTATCCTGAGTGAAGGCCAAATGCAAAAAGAGACATATAGTGTATCACTCCGTTACCATAAAATTTTAGAAAATACGAATGAATCCTTACTTTTAGAAAGCAGTACAGAAGTTGGAGAAAGAAAAAGAGATGGGAAAAGGGATAAGAGAGGGACTGGAAAGAAACGTAAGTTAACTTTTGATGGTTATGTGTATGTTTATTATCTTGATTGTTGTGGTTTCTGAACTCTTTAAATATGTGTTGTTTACTTTATGTCAATTATATTTCAATACAGGTGTTCAATAAATTAAAAACCAAAACAAATCTTCTCTGTAGAAGAATTTTAATTCCTTTGTAGGAGGAATGAGAGAAATAGAAACTATGAGAATGCCAGAGTGCTAATTGCGGAAGGCAGGATCCATCAATGAATGCTATACTCAGTGAAATTTTAAGGAAAGATATTTGAATAATCTCAAAGTACCTTCTTTCAAATATGAACTACAAAGGGGAAAATAATAACTTTATAGTGCAGAAATGCTCTGTACTATCTTTGCAACCCTTCTGTAGCATAAAATTATTTCAAAATACAAACTCAGACAGATGAAGTTGAGGTAGAAGCAGCAGCATATCTTATACTTGCTTTAAATTAGGCCAAGCATCTTGACCCACATGATATCCTGAAAGAAATGAATGAAAATCCAGAAAAAAATTAACTGCATTGATGATCATGATATTTTAAAAACTATAAAGATAGAAATAATGCTAAAAGTCTAGAGAATAAAATTACTTATTTTTTGGAATGTAAAGACTATGGACACTTTGTTATAAACCAAGTTAGGTAAACCATGATGTTAAACTGGAAGATTTTAGAAGGCAATAATGAACAGGTAGTTTTACGTGTGTTTAGAAAGGAAAGCAATTTAACTATAAGCTAGAGCTGTCTTTTGGAGACCCCTCTAAATTCATGTGCTGGGTCTGCTTTTACTATAAAGGCATAAAGTGCAAACTGAGTCCCTTCCTGGTGATGAAGTCATTAGGGCAGGGACCCCTATGAATGAGTTTTGGTGTGCTTTAAGAGGGTTCAGGAGACCAGAGTAGGAGGCAACTGGCAGACAACTCTGCTCAAGATTTTACCCTCTGCTGTGTTGTAGCCTCACCAGAAGTTGGCCCCTGGATCTTGGATATCCCAAACATAGCTGAATAAACCACTGCTTATAAATTATCAAGTCTTAGGTACTTATCTTAGTGCAATAAAAGACTAAGATAGCTAGTTTGGCTTCACCAAGAACAGATCCTATCAGACCAACGTCTATCATTATTTTGGTTGGCAGAAGTGGAAAAAATGCTTTTACGCAGAGTAAATTTGATTGCAAGAAGGTATTTGGCAAAGTTGTTCAAAATCTCCCTGTGGAGTAGATGACAAAATAAAAGCCGATATCTAAGAGTCAGATATAGTTTTATTGACTGAGGATCATCCTCAGATTTATGACTCCATGCTTAAATCAGTCTCCTATTAGAGAAAGTTCTCTATGGGCAGAACAAAAGGCTTTTTCTGTAGTTCTATCCAAATACAAGTTATTTTTTTACTAACTAGGATGAAGATAATATTAACTATATATATATATACATACATATATATATATACAGTATGTGATGTCGAAGACTTCGGCTAGTTGATAATAGGGCTAATAGGGTCATACTCATAAAAGAGTGATATTCAGTCTACATTCATATGGAGAATTCTGAAACAAGTTTTTCTATATTTCATCATCAAATTTCTTTAATTAGAGATAAAAAAAATGAGAATACATCAATCTTTTTTTTTTTTTAGAGGTTTTTGGCTATAGGGCACATGCACTTGCTGGCCATGCAGCAATCTCTTCTCCATTCTCTTCTTGGGATCTTGGGGACCGTGCGGTGTGAGTTTTAAGCTGCCTTCCGAAACTTGGGACTTGGGACTGGAACCATGGTCAACTACGTGGGAGTCCAGCCATGTAACCATTATGCCCCACCAGGTCTAGGACTCGAACCGTGGTTGACTATATGGGAGTCCAGTGACATAGCCATTACGCTAAATGCTGGCCCCAAGAATACATCAATCTTTGCAATAGACTGAAATCATAAAAATCTTTGAAACAAGAGCTTACTTGAAAAGTCATCCTGGGGAACCAGCAGTTAGCGTAATGGCTATGTCGCTGGACTCCCACGTAGTCGACCGCGGTTCGTGTCCCGGACCCGGTGGCTTAAAACTCACGCCGGGCGCGTGTGCGTGCGTGCCCAAGATCCCGAGAGGAGAATGGAGGAGAAGGGATTGCGGCGTGACCATCCCCCCTGGGGGGTGATTTCTCGCTTTCTGTCTCTATGTCTCTCTCTGTCTGTCTGGCGAGCGCACGCGCCCTACAGTGAAAATCTCTCTCTCAAAAAAAAAAAAGTCATCCTGCCCAGGTGTAACAGGGGCAAGGATCCTGTTGTAACCAGTTTCTAATTATGTTAATGACTAGAGTAGACAAATTCTAGGAGTAAAATGGAGCAGCTTTGTCACTGCTGTATTATGGCTAAGGGTGAGAATATTTCATACATGCCAGTGCAGCACAGAGCCAGGCTGGCAAGAGTTAGAGCTGGGGAAACAGATGGGAGAAGACAAATGTGTATTAAGCACTGTAACAGATGCTGAGAAATAATTTTCCTATTGTGTCTTTTGTGTTAAACCTGTGTTAACTAGAACCAACCCTCCTTTAATTTATTCTATGCTTAGGATTCCATTTGAGATGCCATTAGAGCCAAACATTCTGCATTTGTAAATAAAATGCCTGCCCCAAATCAACAATCTTTTAAAATATAAGGATTAGAAGACAGAATCATAGGGATCACAAGATGCACATTCATGACTTAACCAGAGAATAATAAAACCAAGTACAATCAAGTAGACCATGTAATTAGTTTGCCAGGGTTGGCAACTTTTGCTGAATAGCTTACCTATAAGCTATTCAATCTTTTTCTATTTCACACACTATTTTTTTTTTTTTTATTCCATAGGGATCTATAGAGGGCCTGAACTAAGATTTTGGAGTGAGAATAGAGAAAAGGGGTATACTTGAGCAATATCTGGGATCTGATATCAGTAAGTCATAGTATTTACCGGAATGTGTGCGGCCTGAAGGTAGTGTAAGGCTTCAAGGAAAAGGAAAACAAAAAAATTGTAACTCATGGCATTTGAGTCAGGGTCCTGGCAGAAAATAAGACAATACACTCAAATTGGGTAATCTGCAGAGCACTTTATGTACAAACATATGGGCAAGATTTAGGGGAATGGGCATAGTGTATGACTCCAGGGCTGACAACACTGGAAGGCTATTATCACACTGATCCAGAAAAAAGCAGATTCTGGATATTGACATTGGACTGAATGTGCCATCCAGTTTAAGGAATGCAGACAACCTGTGGCAACTCTATAAAAATACCCCAACTCATTCTCCTCCCACTTTCTGATTTCTGAATTCCTCCCATTGGGCCAATTTCAACAAGAAATCAGAGGGCAAGAGATCTCTTTGATGTGGTCCTAAAGGTAACTGCACAAAAAGCAAGGTGGAAAATAAGCAGAGTACCAATCCTAACTGATTGTGAGTGGTTACTGTGTAGAAAAGAATTCGGTATCATCAAACCTTACTAGGACTAGTATCCACAAAAGGTGCATGCCTATTATGACAACAAGCTGAGATAGTGGCAACATGTGAGTTCATGAGTCCTATGTCATTTCTGAGCATGGGAGGGAGAAATGGTAGCATGTGTGCCATATGTTTTCCAACATGGACTATCAAGACTCCCATACTGCTAGTGTGCCTTACTAGCAATTGACAATACCACAAATGAAACAAAACAAAACAAAACAAAAAACAGAAGAAGCAAATTTGGGAGTGAGAATGATAAGTTAACTTTAGGACTTTGAGATGCCCAAAGACCATTCATGGCTATCCAAATTTTAAGTTCAAAGGAGGAAGGAGAGGCTGGAAATGAAAATTTTAGAATCAATAGCTTATATGTGATCACAGAAATTATAAAAATGGAGAGTACACAGAGTAAAAAGAATAGGAGGTATGTAAAAAGTCTGAAGGATGTCAACATTTAAGTAGAGTGCATAGGAAAAAACCTACAAAAGGAGAGAGAGAGAGATAGAAGATAAAGAACAGTGAGAAGGTTACTAGTAGCACTATAGAGGTGTAGATTTATAGGAGCCAAAGAAAAGAATATTTGCAGAAGAAAGTTACCACTAATGCTAGAGGAAAAGGCAGTGACTGAAAAATGTCCACTGGATATGACAACTGTAAGATCATTGATGTCTTCAGTGAAGGTAGTTCAAGAAATTAGTAAGAGGAAGTCCAATTGTTTTGAAAGAATTCTTAATTTTATTTATTTATTATTTTAATTTGCTATAGGGCACATGTGCTTGAGAGTGAGAGAGAGAAAGAGAAGGTGAGAAAGTAAGCCTTCAGGTCCAGGACTTGAACCACAGTCAGCCATGTGGGAGTCCAGCACCATGCCACCTGCTGGCCACCCGAGGAAACCCAATTTTTTTTTTGGGGGGGGAGAGGGTTTTTTTGCTATAGGGCCTGTGTGCTTGCCAGAAAGACAGAGGGAGACAGAGAGATAGAAAGCGAGAAATCACCCCCCAGGGGGGGATGGCCATGCCACAATCCCTTCTCCTCCATTCTCCTCTTGGGATCTTGGGCACGCACGCACACGCACCTGGCTTGAGTTTAAGCCACTAGATCCGGGATTCAAACCACGGTCAACTACATGGGAGTCCAGCGACATAGCTATTATGCTAACTGCTGGTCCCCCAGGAAACCCAATTTTAATAGAAAGAGAAGTTAGTGAGAGATCAGACATGAACACGGCAAACATTGTTCTTTAGAGAACAATGGATGAGGTGAAAAGGGGAATGAAATTGATAGTAGGTAGACAAAAAACAGCATCAAAAGAGAGAGCTTTTTTTTTTTGAGTGACAAAATAAAACTCAAGTATAAATGAATGGAATGAAACTTAATATATAAGAACAAGAGGGCTACTAGAGATGGCTGGGGACCAGCAGTTAGCGTAATGGCTATGTCGCTGGACTCCCAGGTAGTCGACCGCGGTTCGCGTCCTGGACCTGGTGGCTTAAAACTCACGCCGGGCGCGTGTGCGTACGTGTCTAAGATCCCGAGAGGAGAATGGAGGAGAAGGGATTGCGGCATGAGCATCCCCCCTGAGGGGTGATTTCTCGCTTTCTGTCTCTATGTCTCTCTTTGTCTGGCGAGCGCACACACCCTATAGCGAAAAACCTCTCTCAAAAAAATAAAAAATAAAAAAAAGTATGACTAGCTTATAGTTAATGATATGCAGCTTTACTTAATTTTCTTCAGGAAATGTAACACATGCGTGAAAGGTATTTTGGAATTTCTTGAGATTTTTTTTGTGTGTGTGACTTCAGACTTACTCAGTTTTGTAAAATATCCCTCACATGCTTTGTAAAGAATGTGTTGTTATCTAATTGTTGAATGCAAGCCTACATGTACCTTCACTAAGTAGAACTTATGGCTAAAATGTATATCTCAATTCTATATTAAAAATAAACAACTTATGATAAAAATAATAATAACTTAGGAAAATAATGTGAAGGAAACTAGCCTGCCTGCCAGATATTGAAATCTATTAAACAGTTGTGATAATTAAATACAAATAGTACCAGTTCATTAATAAGACAGGCAGGCCAACGAAACAGAATCGATAGCCAAGAAATAGGGCTTTGTGATAAGTTCAAATTTCCAGTCACTAGAGGACTATTTAATAAATACACTAAAACAAATGGGAATCACCTGGGGAAAAATCATAGTTGGAAGCATATCTCACACTTTACATCAGGAAAAGTTATGAATAATAAAATAATAAAAGTTGAAAATAATAAAAGTAATAGAATAAGCTATTATAAATATTTTTCTAATTGTTTTTGTTTTTGTTTTAGAGGTTTTTACCTTAGGACACATGCACTGTCTAAAGTGAGAGAGAGA
>NW_006160061.1:6062531-6104025 GCF_000334495.1 Tupaia belangeri chinensis
GGACCCGGTGGCTTAAAACTCACGCCGGGCGCGTGTGCGTGCGTGCCCAAGATCCCGAGAGGAGAATGGAGGAGAAGGGATTGCGGCGTGACCATCCCCCCTGGGGGGTGATTTCTCGCTTTCTGTCTCTATGTCTCTCTCTGTCTGTCTGGCGAGCGCACGCGCCCTACAGTGAAAATCTCTCTCTCAAAAAAAAAAAAGTCATCCTGCCCAGGTGTAACAGGGGCAAGGATCCTGTTGTAACCAGTTTCTAATTATGTTAATGACTAGAGTAGACAAATTCTAGGAGTAAAATGGAGCAGCTTTGTCACTGCTGTATTATGGCTAAGGGTGAGAATATTTCATACATGCCAGTGCAGCACAGAGCCAGGCTGGCAAGAGTTAGAGCTGGGGAAACAGATGGGAGAAGACAAATGTGTATTAAGCACTGTAACAGATGCTGAGAAATAATTTTCCTATTGTGTCTTTTGTGTTAAACCTGTGTTAACTAGAACCAACCCTCCTTTAATTTATTCTATGCTTAGGATTCCATTTGAGATGCCATTAGAGCCAAACATTCTGCATTTGTAAATAAAATGCCTGCCCCAAATCAACAATCTTTTAAAATATAAGGATTAGAAGACAGAATCATAGGGATCACAAGATGCACATTCATGACTTAACCAGAGAATAATAAAACCAAGTACAATCAAGTAGACCATGTAATTAGTTTGCCAGGGTTGGCAACTTTTGCTGAATAGCTTACCTATAAGCTATTCAATCTTTTTCTATTTCACACACTATTTTTTTTTTTTTTATTCCATAGGGATCTATAGAGGGCCTGAACTAAGATTTTGGAGTGAGAATAGAGAAAAGGGGTATACTTGAGCAATATCTGGGATCTGATATCAGTAAGTCATAGTATTTACCGGAATGTGTGCGGCCTGAAGGTAGTGTAAGGCTTCAAGGAAAAGGAAAACAAAAAAATTGTAACTCATGGCATTTGAGTCAGGGTCCTGGCAGAAAATAAGACAATACACTCAAATTGGGTAATCTGCAGAGCACTTTATGTACAAACATATGGGCAAGATTTAGGGGAATGGGCATAGTGTATGACTCCAGGGCTGACAACACTGGAAGGCTATTATCACACTGATCCAGAAAAAAGCAGATTCTGGATATTGACATTGGACTGAATGTGCCATCCAGTTTAAGGAATGCAGACAACCTGTGGCAACTCTATAAAAATACCCCAACTCATTCTCCTCCCACTTTCTGATTTCTGAATTCCTCCCATTGGGCCAATTTCAACAAGAAATCAGAGGGCAAGAGATCTCTTTGATGTGGTCCTAAAGGTAACTGCACAAAAAGCAAGGTGGAAAATAAGCAGAGTACCAATCCTAACTGATTGTGAGTGGTTACTGTGTAGAAAAGAATTCGGTATCATCAAACCTTACTAGGACTAGTATCCACAAAAGGTGCATGCCTATTATGACAACAAGCTGAGATAGTGGCAACATGTGAGTTCATGAGTCCTATGTCATTTCTGAGCATGGGAGGGAGAAATGGTAGCATGTGTGCCATATGTTTTCCAACATGGACTATCAAGACTCCCATACTGCTAGTGTGCCTTACTAGCAATTGACAATACCACAAATGAAACAAAACAAAACAAAACAAAAAACAGAAGAAGCAAATTTGGGAGTGAGAATGATAAGTTAACTTTAGGACTTTGAGATGCCCAAAGACCATTCATGGCTATCCAAATTTTAAGTTCAAAGGAGGAAGGAGAGGCTGGAAATGAAAATTTTAGAATCAATAGCTTATATGTGATCACAGAAATTATAAAAATGGAGAGTACACAGAGTAAAAAGAATAGGAGGTATGTAAAAAGTCTGAAGGATGTCAACATTTAAGTAGAGTGCATAGGAAAAAACCTACAAAAGGAGAGAGAGAGAGATAGAAGATAAAGAACAGTGAGAAGGTTACTAGTAGCACTATAGAGGTGTAGATTTATAGGAGCCAAAGAAAAGAATATTTGCAGAAGAAAGTTACCACTAATGCTAGAGGAAAAGGCAGTGACTGAAAAATGTCCACTGGATATGACAACTGTAAGATCATTGATGTCTTCAGTGAAGGTAGTTCAAGAAATTAGTAAGAGGAAGTCCAATTGTTTTGAAAGAATTCTTAATTTTATTTATTTATTATTTTAATTTGCTATAGGGCACATGTGCTTGAGAGTGAGAGAGAGAAAGAGAAGGTGAGAAAGTAAGCCTTCAGGTCCAGGACTTGAACCACAGTCAGCCATGTGGGAGTCCAGCACCATGCCACCTGCTGGCCACCCGAGGAAACCCAATTTTTTTTTTGGGGGGGGAGAGGGTTTTTTTGCTATAGGGCCTGTGTGCTTGCCAGAAAGACAGAGGGAGACAGAGAGATAGAAAGCGAGAAATCACCCCCCAGGGGGGGATGGCCATGCCACAATCCCTTCTCCTCCATTCTCCTCTTGGGATCTTGGGCACGCACGCACACGCACCTGGCTTGAGTTTAAGCCACTAGATCCGGGATTCAAACCACGGTCAACTACATGGGAGTCCAGCGACATAGCTATTATGCTAACTGCTGGTCCCCCAGGAAACCCAATTTTAATAGAAAGAGAAGTTAGTGAGAGATCAGACATGAACACGGCAAACATTGTTCTTTAGAGAACAATGGATGAGGTGAAAAGGGGAATGAAATTGATAGTAGGTAGACAAAAAACAGCATCAAAAGAGAGAGCTTTTTTTTTTTGAGTGACAAAATAAAACTCAAGTATAAATGAATGGAATGAAACTTAATATATAAGAACAAGAGGGCTACTAGAGATGGCTGGGGACCAGCAGTTAGCGTAATGGCTATGTCGCTGGACTCCCAGGTAGTCGACCGCGGTTCGCGTCCTGGACCTGGTGGCTTAAAACTCACGCCGGGCGCGTGTGCGTACGTGTCTAAGATCCCGAGAGGAGAATGGAGGAGAAGGGATTGCGGCATGAGCATCCCCCCTGAGGGGTGATTTCTCGCTTTCTGTCTCTATGTCTCTCTTTGTCTGGCGAGCGCACACACCCTATAGCGAGCGCACCCCCCCTATAGCGAAAAACCCCCCCCAAAAAAAAAAAAAAAAAAAAAAAAGAGAGATGGCTGTAGCTTGTTCTACGATATAGGCCTCCAAGGGGAAACACCTCATCCACAGCCTCCGTCCCCAATACCATGGCTTAGATGGGTGACTCTTTACTCCTCAGTACAGAAGACTGACTAACAGCGGTCATATAGGTTGGTTAATGATCCGTTATCTATTTTGAAAAGATGAGTTGAGCTATTTGGATTCTCTTTATTAGGTGTATGAACTAAGAAAGGTGGAAATAATTGGCTGATAAGTCCTGCAAGGGTAGTGGTCTGAAAAGAAAGGATGGTGCAGCAGTAATAAGCCATGCTAATGCTGAAATTAGACCAAACAAAAACTGTACGTGGCTAAAGAAGCACCTATAAAGCAGAGCATGGGAAAGCTAGCTTTTAGAGAAAGCAGGAGGCAGAGATGTGCATAGCAAGAGAGAGGCTCCATGAGAAACCATCATGGAGAGACGTTTTCACTAAAGAGCGACAGAAAGAGGACTGCCTTGGTCTCTGAAGCATTCCAGTTCTGGTCCCCTGTTACCATTATGCTGACTTCTCTTTCCATTAGCATAAAAGGTTTTCAGTTCCTTGCATCCTGAACTCCAATATTAAGACAGGACTAAAAACAGGCCCATAGAAGAAACAAGGGAAAAAAAATATCAAAGTGGAAAAGTTTGGCCTCAAATAGGAATGGAAATACCATGTATAATATATAGTTAAGTTTAAGTGATCCTAGGAGAGAAAGCAAAGATAGGTGTTGGTGCAGGAGTTAGAAGAAAATTCATAGCTCAAATATATTCATCAGGAAAGAAAAAGGCTAAAATTAAATAAGGTAAGAATTCAACTAAAACTGTTAGAAAAAAAGCCACAGATAAAACCCAAAGAAACAATAAGGGAAAAAATATGAGAATAGAATGGCATAGAGACCATTAACAATAACCACAATAATTATAAACAAGAAAAAAACAGCAAACCAAAAGTTACTATTTAAGAGTATTAATAAAATAAGCAGACCTCTTTTAAAAACTAAAAACATAACAGAATATGCCAATAAAGTACAGAATGAAATGGAGAAATAAGTACAGATACTACAGAGAAGAAACATGAGATGCCTGGCTGCAGTGGGTACACACTGTTTGGGAGACTGTAAGCTACATGGGAAGGCTGGGTTTGGTTTCTGGGCCAATGTAAATATGCGGAGTATAGATACACTCACTTATAGTCCTAGCTAGTTGGGAGGCTGGGTAAGAGGATTGCTGCAGTGAGAGTTTGTCAAAAACACTTATCCCTGTCCCTTTCCCTCTCTCTCAGAAAGGAAAAAACAAAAACAAAACCTCAGAATGGTTATTATGAACATACTAAAATATTTAAAAATTGGTATGAAATGGATAAATTCTCAGAAAAATATAAAATACCAAAATAATTACAAGAAGAAATAAAGAAACTGAATAGCAATAAAGAAACTGAACCTTGAGAACACACGTGCTTGTCGTACTCAGGGAGGTCTCCAGACACAAGCCCACGGCTTTCCCATACAGGTCAGCCTCTTAGGTGCTGCATTTCGCCACTGTACTACTGTCCTGCTTCCTCGACTTTCTCTTCCAAAGCAGGTGAAATACAGGTTAAAATCTTATTTCCCAAACTAAACTGAAAGCAAAAAGAGACCAGAGACGTAGATAAGAGTTTGCTGTTGGCCCCTTAATCGGATATGTCTGGTTAAGCTGAATTAGGGTTAACTGAGAAGCACTGGTCCATAACACAAGAACGGATGAGATCAACAGTTTGTTGTTGTTCACTTTGGGGGTGCATAATCTGTTTCTTAAGGCTTCATCTTTAATCTGTGAGGATGATGTAAGTCAAAAGATGTCTTTGGACAAGGGAGATGTCAATTATAGACTATGGCACTTTACTGTTATTTTAATTAGGCAAACAGAGAAGTCTAGGTAGTGTATTGTTCATTTCACTTTCCTTTATTTCAGATTTTTCACAATGGAGGTGATTTATTTCTTCATATTATTATCACAGGAGATTCTGAAATCTATAGAAAGTAGATTAGTGGACCTATATTTATTTAAAAGATTATATAGGAATATTTTCCCACAGGATTGACAAAATTCTCAAGTTTTTAAAATATGCTGGTAATTTCTATTTTTTTCCCCTTTACCCAGAAATTCTCACAGGAATGAGAGCTACATAATTTGTTAGAAGGACGTTACTGGCTCAGCTGGTGGCATGGTGGTTAAAGTGGCCAGATCCCACATGGCTTACTACATGATCTGAGTCCTAGACTTGGTAGCTTAAAAACATGCCAGGCGTGTGTGTGTGTGTGTGTGTGTGTGTGTGTGTGCACCCAAAATTCCAAAAGGAGCAACAAATGGAGAACAGAGTGTGTAGTGACCATGCTCCATGGGAGAGAAGCTTCCTCATTTTCCTTCTCTCTGTCTCTCTCCAGCAACCACACTCTGAAAAATAAATAAATAAATAAATAAAAAGCAAGCCTTTACTTTACTTTAGCTCCTTTGGTCTCTATATGACCAAAAGAATATCAAAAAGCCTGTGGCCTATAACATTTGTGGAACCAACCAAATCCCAGAAAAAAACATAACTGCCGAGAATTACAGGCTATATTTAAGAGGCTGAAGGACAAGTGGATTTTTCCAGACTTCTCTAAATGGCAGTAATGTTGAATGTAGGAATGAACGTGAGTCTTTCGTTGTTACAATTATCCTGTAGATTAATATTAGGGTAAAATAAATGAATCAAGAGATAATTCCTAAACTCATTGTAGCAACAAAGAATTTTACAAATGCTCTTTTTAAAATGATTTATTTACATTCATTTACTATACATCATTATAGCATACAAAATGAGATTTTCCATCCAGAATACACTGCATATTGACTCAGTCAAGCACATCAACATTCATGTTATCGTCAACAAATAATTTTCTATTTCTCGTTTCCTGTATATTTTGCCTTTTTCCCCATTTTTGATTCCCTATCTCTCACCCTCTGCCATCTCCCACCCTCCTCCCACACTGTCTCTGGTATCCACGGTTGCGTTTTATACCTCCCCCCCGAACATTTTATTGATTCACTAAAGATCTTAATTAATCTAAATATTTTCTTTTTCTTTTTTTATTTTTTATTGAGTTTTTGAGAGGTTTTTGTTATAGGGAGCATGTGCTTGCCAGAAAGACAGAGAGAGACAGAGAGATAGAAAGCGAGAAATCGCTCTCCAGGGTGATGGCCATGCCGTAATCCCTTCTCCTCCATTTCTCCTCTCAGGATCTTGGACACCCACACACATGCACCTGGTGCGAGTTTAAGCCACCGGGTCCAGGACTTGAACCGTGGTCGACTACGTAGGAGTCCAGCGACATAGCCATTATGCCAACTGCTGGTCCCAATCTAAATATTTCCACTAGCAAGCACAGCTGATATATATATATGTATAAATAAATACATATCCATGAACACAAGTCGGACTTTGGGCATAAACCTCAGTGAGTAGAATGAACACACTATAAAGTAGCACCTAGCTAGGGCTATATAGCTTACTGCAGTCATCAAATAGGTATTTTTAATGCATTTTTTTTTATTTCGAGAAAAAGTTTTCATCTTATTTTTTTCCTGAAACTTTAAAAAAATTAATTTACATTCATTCCCTAAGCATTGTCACAGCATACAGTATGTGATTTCCCATCCAGAATATACTGCATAGTGGCTCAGTCACGCATGTTATTGTCAAAAATTTTCCATTTCTAGTTTCATATATATATATATATGTGTGTGTGTGTGTGTGTACACACATATATATATATGTATTTACCCCTATATCTGACCTTCTGCCCTTTCCCACCCTCTTCTCACACTATCTCTGGTGTCTACAGTTGTGTTCCATTCCTTTCCACCCGCCCCCTCCCCCATTTTATTGATCACAGAATTTCTTAAGTAATCTACTTTGAATAGCAAGTTCAGCTGGTAATTTCAAGAAAAGCAGTTTTAACTTTAATAAATCAAAGAAATGCTAAGGAACTTTGCTTAAAACTTAAAGCCAGGAAACAGGTTAGGATTCTGTTTAAGTAGTAGGTACGTGAACCTATCAACAGCTCAAGACAGGACAAAATTCTTTAAAACCAAACAAAGCCTAGAAGAAAATCAGCAATATTTTAGTCAAAAGTCACAAAATGCTATTTCACCAATGCTCTTTATCCTCCAGCCTGATAAAGATAAACCATGGGCAGTCACAGGCTGAAGAGTTTGGAGAGAGGTTCCTCAGTAAACTCGAGTAGGAGAGACAGGAGCCAGAGGCCAGGCGGAGGCTGGTTCTCCTTGGTTTAACGTGCTATTCATTTTAAACCAAAGCACAGAAGAACTGTCGACAGATTCAATATTCTTTCTTATTTTTTTGGAGAGGGATTTTTGTTGTAGGGTACATGTGCTTGCCAGAGAGACAGAGAGAAGCAGAGAAACAGAAAGCAAAAAAAATCACCTTTCCTCACACCCCCACCCCCAGAGGAGGAGGGGGGATGGCTATTCTCCTTCATTCTCCTCTTAGGATCTTGGACATGTCTGCACATGTGCCCTGTGTGAGATTTAGGTCACCAGATCCGAAACTTGAATCGTGGTAGACGACATGGGAGTCCTCAGATAAAATATCCTAAGAAGTAATCTGGAGGGGTAAACACACCAGAACAGGCAGGACACAAAGTCTGCTTAGTTCTTAGGCTGTGGTGCGTATCAGTGGTTCTCAAATTGGACAGTGAGGACCACTAGTTCTGCTTTAGAAAACGCAGACCTCCAGGCCGAACTGAACATACTCTGATTTAGAATGTCTGCAGTAGCACCTAGGCATCTAAATGTTTTAAACAAGTAACCTCAGGTAATTTTAATAGAAGTGGAAATCTGCAATAATACAACATATTGACACTGTTCTATAATATTTTTTAAAAAAATCAAATATTTCAAAACTCCCAGTTGAGTTTATTCTAAATAAAAACCAATCAAACTCTGTAATAAAGATTTGGAATTTAGATTCATGCTATGTTATTGTATATTGTCTACATTGTTCTTATTATGAAAAAAACTATGGCAAAAATGAAAGTGATAGCATGTCTTTGAGACATCCTATTCTAATATCAACTTTGTACATTAGTAGAAAAATATTTATGATAGACTCATATACAGAAAAAAATCCAATGAAGTAATTTTACTGTGTGAGAAAGAAAGTGAAATGGAAATTTACATAATATACTATACCAGATAATGAAGTAACTTACAAATAATTATTAAGAGTTCTATTTGTTTCCTAATAATTCAACACAAGTTAATGAGAAGAGAAAAAAGTGGATATATATTGAAGTCAACAGAAAAATCCTTTTCTATAATACATGTTCTATATCTTTAACCCTTGAGGAACAAATTAAATTTTAATGATTATCTTACCTGTTTTCAGAACAATGATTTGTACATAATTGTTTTGACCTGACAACTTTATCAATAATCTATTCACTTTCAAACTATTACATTTTGACAAGATACAGAATAATTGAAGAAATGTGTCTACTGAAAGAACATCTAGAGATGTCCATTAATCCTTACTTATATGCTTTCTAAAATTAGGAAGACGAACACATTAGATGGAAATGCTGCCTGCCGATAAGAGGCCCACTCCTTGTTTTAGATGACCTCCCCAAATGCATTATTTGTGAAATTCATGATGTCAAAAGAAAATCTTTCTAAAACCAAGCATTATATTCAGGCAGGAAAAGGAGACTTTAAGTACTTTAAGTAGTATAAATTACATGAAATTATGCTAAAATCCTTAGTATTCAGTGCAGGGAAGTATTAAGTCATTCACTGAACAAAGCAAGAAAATGTCAAAATTGTAAGTGGGCTGTAAATTAAATTTAAAAATTTTGTTTGTGTGTTAAGATACAAAGTCACATGACAAAACTATTTTTAGATCTGTTTTTTTTTTCTTTAGTAAGTAATGTTCTTTAACATTCTTTTTTAAAACATCTGAAAAAGAAATAAGATTTCTTTAGGACTTCAAAGAAGAAAAACAATAACTTGAAGTATGACTTGAGACTATCCAAGAGTAAATAAAATATACGGAAACCTCAGAATGCTTTCTTGTCTTGTCTCTTCCAATACTGGTTTTATTAAAGAGTCCTAGGAGTTTAGGGGCCAGGTGGTGGCATAATGGTAACACAACTGGGCCCACATGGGAAGGTGCTGGGTTCACATCCTGGGACCTCCCTGAGCATGCTGGCTCTACTTGTGTTCACCTGTAATCTGGGCCAGCTGAAACTGGGGTTGGATCATGGCATGAAGATTTTCTTGGGTGTGCCTGTAATGCTCTTTGTCTCAGAAGAAATAAATAACTAAACTTAAGAAAAAAAAAAAAGAGAGAAGATCCTGAGAGTTTCAATTTATTGGCTTGAAAGTAGCCCACAGACACGCAGAGCAATTTGTGAATATGCCCATTAAAGAGTTTAACCATTTCTATCCTACTATTATTGGCCCTTTTAATTGCTTTCTTAGAAAAATTAAAAACAAAATGTAAAAGAAGTTAACATTAACAGCTTCTGAATACTAAAAAGGATGTGCGTGGTATATGTTCTATTCCATTTTCTTTTTTTTTTTTTGGAGAGGTTTTTGCTATAGGGTGCGTGTGCTTGCCAGAAACAGACAGAGACAGCGAGACAGAAAGCGAGAAATCACCCCCCAAGGGTGATGACCATACCGCAATCCCTTCTCCTCCACTCTCCCCTCGGGATCTTGGGCATGCACACACACGTGCCCGGCGTGAGTTTAAGCCACCGGGTCCGGGACTCAAACTGCAGTCGACTACGTGGGAGTCCAGCGACATAGCCATTACGCTAACCGCTGGTCCCCATTTTCTTTTTTGTTGAGAGAGGGCATATGTGTTTGCCAGAGAAGGAGAGAGAGAGAATGCCCCTTTACCCCCACCCTACTAGTAGTAGTCACCCTACAATCTGTTTTCCTCCTTACCCATCTTGTCAGGATTCTGGACACACATTCACAAGCACCTGGCATGTTTTTCAAGTCACTAGGGCTGGGATTGAAACCATGGCTGACTCTGTGGGATTTGGCTTCCTATGTACAGGGCTTAACCATTAAGCTATGGGGCTGGTGTTTTAAAGTTTTTAATTAAAAATTGTTATGGACTGCACTGAGTTCCCTCAAAATTCCTATGTTGAAGCCCTAGCCTATTAAAGTACCTATCCTTGGAGACACAGTTGTTAAGGAGGTAATTAAGGTCATAAACATGGGATCCACATGCAATAGGACTGAAGTTCTTATAAACATAGAAGAGACGACACAGAGGCATAGCACAGAGAAACGGCCATGTAAGAACACAGTAAAAAGGTGTCTGTCTCCAGCCCAGGAGACAGGCCTCAGGGAGAATGCAACCCTGCCAGCACCTTGATCCTGGACTTTCAGCCTCTAGAACTAAGAGAATATAAATATCCATTGTTTAAGTCACCCAGTTTATGGTATTTTTCTTATGGCAACTCTATAAAATGAATATAATTATGTTATGTGTTAAATAAATAATATATTTATAATATATATGTGAATTATGAAACATTATAGTAACAACATAAATGCCTATAACCCCATACTATTTCTCTAATTTCAAATTCTTCGCCCCAGAGGAAATCATTATCCTAAATTTTATAGCCATCTTTCTTTTGTTCTGGAAAAAAAAAAGTTTTATCACATACTTAGGTATCTCAAAGCTGTATGTTTTGATTCTTTGGTTAAGATGTCTATTCCTTGACCAATACCACATTTTCTTAAATTCTACAGCTTTATAACAAACCTTATTATGCAACATAGCAAACTCATCCACCTTAGTCTTCTTTAGGAGTCTTTTGGTTAATCTTTAGGGTTCTTTCCTTTGCCATATGAAGTTTGGACCCCAGTCAAATTTCTCAGAAACCCTGTTAGGATTTTCAGTGAACTTATAATGATTTATGAACTAATTTGGAGAGAACTGACTTGTTGATTATATAGAACTTGCTCTAATGTATTAGTGTAATCTGTTTAGTTCTTTAACGTTGCTCAATAAAACTTAAACTTTCTTCAAAGACATCTTGCATATTTTTGTTATTTTTATTTCCGTGTACATCTTTGTTGCTAGAGTAAATAGTATCTTTTCTAACATTTTTGTGTTAGAAACACAACTTATTTTTGTATAATGATTTTATGGTGTGTCACCTTCCTAATCTCTCATATTATTTCTAATAATTTGCCTACAAATGATTTGAGTTTTCTGTGTTGACAATCATGTCATGCACAAATAAAAGTAATTTCGGAGCTGGCAGGTCGTGTGTTGGTTGAGTGCTGGACTCCCACATGGTCGACTGTGATTCAAGTCCTGGACCTGGCGGCTTGCTTTCTCACTTTTCCTCTCTCTCTCTCTCTCTCTTTTTCTTTCACTCTGTCCCTCTCTGGTCAAATTAAAGTAAATGAATGAAGTTAAATTATTAATAAAAAAAAAGAAAGCAATTTCATTTCTTCCTTTCCTTGTACTTCACATTTCTTTTCCGTTCTTGTGTGGAGACCCTGATTTCAACTAAAATGTTAATTTGTAGTATTCCAATTTTTTTTTTCCTTTTTAGAGAGATGTTTGCTAATGGGTGTGTGTGCTCACCAGAGAGACAGAAAGAGAGAAAACACCCCCCAGGAGAGATGGCCATGAGGAGATCCCTTCTCCATTCTCCTCTCAGGATTTTGGTCATGTACACACATGAGCCCTGTGTGTTTCAAGCCACCAGGTTTGGGACTCAAACTGCAGTCAACCACGTGGAAGTCCAGAACTTTAACCACTATGCCTTATCTTGTTCTAATTTTAAAGAAAATGCTTCTGCTATTTCGTCGGGTATTAAATAAAATGATACTTGATTCGTGTTCTTGACAGGTAACTATTAAGAATTTCTATTTCAATTTTGGTAAGGGTGTTTTTGTTTGTTTCTTTTCTTTCTCTTTCTTTGTTTCTTTGTTTCTTTCTTTCTCTCTCTTCTTTCTTTCTCTTTCTCTCCTTTCTTTCCTTCTTTCCTTCTTTCTTTCTTTCTTTCTTTCTTTCTTTCTTTCTTTCTTTCTTTCTTTCTTTCTTTCTTTCTTTCTTTCTTTCTTTCTTTCCTTCCTTCCTTCCTTCCTTCTTTCCTTCCTTCCTTCCTTCCTTTTTCTTCCTTTCTTCCTTTTTTTTTTTCTTTAGAGAGTATGAGTTCCAGAGAAAGGAAAAAGGCAAAGTGAAAAACCATCCCCTCCCACCCCTTGGGGACCACTGGCCACACTGCAATCCCTTCTTCTCTATGCTCCTCTAGGGATTTTGGTCACGCGTACACATGGGCATGGTGTGATCCTCAAGCCATTGGGTCCAGGACTCAAATCCACAGAAGGCCACATGGGGATCCAGCCGCTTTAACCACCATGCCACCGAGTGACCCATCGGTAAGAGTATTTTTACTTATGTTCCTCCCATGAATGAACCCACCGAATTAAAATCAATCTATTGAGAGGATATTTTTTCTCAATTAATCTGCTCTTATACTACATAATACGTCGATTTTTCCCACTTAATATTAAACTATACTTGCATTGTTCAGATGCCTGACTTGGTTATAGTGAGTTTAAAAAAATACATACTGCTATATTCAGTTTGCTAATGTTCCATTTAGGATTTTGTATTATTATTTATGACTTAAAATTCATATAGAGGAGGTCTTTAAAAAGTTCATTGGAAATGCATATTATGAAAAACAAGCATAGATTTCAAAAAATTTTGCACAAAATGAAGCTGTAGTTTAACTCCTGTTTTCACAAACTTTCTGAAGTTCCCATGTCCATGTACTTTGACTTTCTCTTTCTGTCTTTGGTTTGGATAGTAAGGCTTTGATATTGCTGAGTTTGGAGATATTCCTTCTTTTTCTATTTGCTGGAAGAGTTTATAAATTTGAAATAATCTTTATCTGAAAGTTTAGTGGCCAGTAACCATGTAGGCTGAGTGTTTTTTTCAGAGTTTTGTTTTGTTTAGTTTATTTTGAGACAAAACCTCCTTATGCTGCGCAGGCAGACTTTGGACTTAAAATTCTCTTGCCTCAGCTTCTAGAGTAGTAGGCTTTACAGACTTTTTTTTTTTTTTTTTCCTAAAGAAGATTTTTAACTAAATATTTGACTCTATAATGGCTATTGGTAGGACTACTTTAGCTTTCAGTATTTTTTTGAGTCACTTCTGGTAGACTATATTTCTTAGGACTTGATATGTTTCCACTATGACTTCAAAATTTATTGGTAAAAGTTATTCAGAGGATCTTCTCAGCTTTTAAATCTCAATTTTACCCACAGGCATGTACCATTTTTTGAAAAACCTCATAATGTCACTTATTTTTTTTCTATTACTTGATTAACCTTGTTGAGGTTTGTCTAATTTATAGGTCTTTTAAAATAACCTATTTCAGGTTTTGTTGATCCCACTGGCTGAATGTATGTTTCCATTTCATTAATTTCTACTGTTTATTATCTCATTATTACTTTTTTTTTTTTAAACTGTTGTTCATTTTCTAACTCATTAAACTGAATGCCTTGGCCATTAATTTTCACCCTTTCTGCTTTTCTAATGTAAGCATTTAAAGTTATATAACCTATAAATTTTATATGTTTAGTTGTTTCTAGCTAAAGAAAATTCTCTTTTGGTTCATGATTTATTTAAAGACCTTTTTAAAAAGTTAACATATATGATCATTTAAAAATATCTTTTTGCTATGACTTTTATTTATCTGTCAGAAAATATGGCAAGACAATTCCTTAAAACTGAGACTTTTTGGTAAAACTATGACCAATTTTTATAACAGGATAATTACCTGAGAAAAATGCCTATTCTTTAATTACTAGGCACATAGTTCTACCCAGACAAAGAAATGTATGTTAAAATGTATTATGACACAAAATTTATCAATTCTGCCTTTAATTTGGCTATGATATTAAGGGCGTGTTGAAGCTTAATATTGTTCCATCTTTTTAATGAACTTAACTTTTTTTTTACTATGCATTGACCCTCCTTATCTATGGTCATGCTTGTCACACTGAAATTGATGCCCAGCTTTGGTTTGGTTGGAGTCTGTCAGGCCCAACTTTTTAAATTTCAACCTTTATTTTACATTTCTCTCTGTCCCACTTATTCTGACTGCAACAGAATCTCAGTGGATGTAGGCTCTGGGGCTGCAACCAAGGAATGCTAGCAGCGTCTGAGTGCTGGATATTACTATTACATCATGTTTCCCCTTCTTATTTGCTCTGCAAGTTCTCCTTTCACTCTTCTATTCATATATATCTTCACAACAAATTCCCTGTATTACCTTTTCTCTGTTTTAAATAGCCAGAAGAGTTTTAGTTTTCCTAACTAGACAAATGGAGGCACACCTCACTTAGTAACTGATACACATTCCTATGACTAGGTCTTGGTCGACAAGCGAGGGACGTCATGGCGGGTGTCTTGTGTGTTGTGGCGCCATGGGGTATATATTTTTCAATACATTCACATGACATCACACTAGAATAATTACCTCCATCCATACAAAGAGTGTGCATTAAATAAGTGGTAGAAAGTGACAAGACACACCAAAACACAATAATACAAATCTGGTGTAATCATTTTTATTTATTTGGCCTACTATTAAAGTGCACAAAAAGTACAAATTGTAGTCTGCATAATTGCAAATAATTTGCACAGTGAATACTGACTGACTCTGGGAACAAGACAAAGACTGAGACAGGAGATTCCCTGCACTGGAAAACCAGTGCTAAGTCCGAGGAGTGGTTGTATAAGGACTTCTCTTTCATTTCAAAAATTGTATTTTCTCCGTTTGTAAGTTCAAATACGCCTGGTTATTTATTTTCTTCTCTTTTCTTCCTTCCTTTCTTTTTCTTTTCTTTTCTTTTTTTTTTTTTTGAGAGGTTTTTGCTATAGGGCGCATGCATTTACTGTAGAGACAGAGAAAAACAGAGAGACAGGAAGCCAGAAATCCCACCCACCCCCACAGGGGATGGCCACACCGCAATCCCTTCTCCATTCTCCTCTTGGGATCTTGGGCATGCACATACATTTGCCCTGCATGAGGTTTAAATTACCGGGTCTGGAATTCGAGCTGTGACGACGTGGTAGTCCAGCAATATATTCATTATGCCACCTGCTGCTCTCTGTTTTTTATTTTTAAATAATTATTTTAATTTAATTTATTACTATTGCTTTTTAATTTTCTACAAATTATTTTAGAGGAGAGAGAGAGAAATTGAGAAAGGTCCAGAGTCCCAGGTCCGGGATTTGAACTGTGGCCGGCCATGTGAGAATCTAGCACCTTAACTACCACGTTACCTGCTGGCCTCTGGTTATTTCTTTAAACATTCCAGGTTTATTTGACCAGCAGATAGCATAATGGTTACTTTAATGGACTCCCACGTAGTAGAAGGCAGTTGGACCTGGCAGCTTAAACTCACACTGGGCATGTGTGCATGTGTGCCCAAAATCCCAAGGGGAGAATAGAGGAGAAGGGTATTGTGGTGTGGTCATCCCCCCTGAGGGTCATGCCCCCTGATGTCTTTCCAGTTATCGCACAGGCACTAAAGCAGAAATCTCTCTCAAATAAAAATTTCAGATTTGCTTTTTATATACTCAGTATCAGCTAATTTCAATACATGCAGTACTTGGGAGGGGTTCTAAATCTATAACTTGTTTAGGCTCTCAATCATGGTGGCTTATTTTCTTATTGATTGTGAGCTCTTATTTGGTAGATATATTAATAATCTGTAAACAAAACAAGACAAAATCCAACAAACAAAAGTGTGAATATTTCTTCCAGCTCCTCTATCATGTTATTGACCTAAATTTTTTTTTTTTTCTGGATTGCTGTTCTCCTTTGCCAGTTAAGACACCTCCAGCTGGTTTGTATGTTTGCTCCTCCTGCTTTAGTTTCAGATCAGGTTTCAAGTCTCCCAGAAACATTTCCCACTACAGTTGTTGAGATTTTATTTCTACCTGTGTACCCTAGCAATGAAACAGTATTATTTATGCAGGACTTAGTTGTTTTGTATCAGCATAGCACTTGAGAATAACTAAACTGTTAGAGTGATGGAAGAGGATGCCATTTTTCTACCTTGTTTTCACTTCTGTGAAATTTGAATATTTTCAAAATGAGTGGTATTATTTTTATGAATGAAAATTATAATTTAGGGACCAGGAGTTAGCATAATGGCTATGTCGCTGAACTCTCATGTAGTCGACTGCGGTTCGAATCCGGGACCCAGTGGCTTAAACTCACGCCAGGCGCGTGTGCGTGTGTGCCCAAGATCCTAAGAGAAGAATGGAGGAGAAGGGATTGCGGTATGGCCATCCTACCTGGGGGTTGATTTCTCACTTTCTATCTCTCTGTCTCTGTCTTTCTGGAGAGCACACGCACCCTATAGCAAAAACCTCTAAAAAAAAATTCTAATTTAAACATATAGTAATAAAGACTTTATCAAGATTGTATTATGACATTTTGTTTCTATTTAAATATTTCCTTTTATTTAGTATGACATATATTTCTTATGTTTAATTATATTTTCATTTAATATAACTCAATCTCTCCTAATTCTTTCATTTGGTGCAAAAATAAGAAATTTAAATTGTACCAATATTAAAAATGAGAAGTGTCAAACACAATATATCTGTTACTTTCTAAATTAGTCAGCAGAAAGCCAGTAACTGTATCTTTGTAAGTATCTAGAAATATATCTTAAATAAGTATTTTTTCTATATATATAAAAAATATAAAAATACCAAATTCTAAGTAAATTTTAGTTAGAATCATGGGCATTAGGAAGATACATTAAGACAAAGCAGTCAAAGTAAATAATTGTTTACAAATTATTGATTAGAATAAGTGACTTATGTCAAGATAGAATAAGATAAACTTTTTTCTATAATTTTTTAATCATACAAAAACTTGGAGTATTTCTGGTAAGAAAAATGCTTTCAACACAATTGATGAGTTCTTTATGATATAGTATAAAAACTGAAACTACTCAGATAGAAAGCTGAATTATTTATTCTATTTAAAAGAAAGAGGAAAAAATTTTAATCATGCCTTCATACTTGAAAAAACTATACATTTTTAGGCAGTAAATAAAGGCCTAAAATAAGGAAGTGAAATGTTTCTCTTCAGTTTTAGAAAGGCATTCTCCTAAACTCTTAAACAGGTTAGTAATTTTGGAGGTTAATATGAAAAAGTGCAATATGATTCAGGTCAACTTTGAAATTTATCTGGAAATAAAATGTTATTAAACTGATTTTGAAACTATTTTATCTTTGCTTAGAATACTTAAGGATTAACATATAAAATAATTTTACTCACATACACAATCATTTTTTAACGAGTGAAAACATGGATGAATTAATGAATATTGGAGAATGTATTTAAAGGAAAAGGCAATTCATATGGCTTATCTAAAGTTCCCTGCATATACTCTGAATTACAAAAGGAAATGCAGGAAGGTTATTTAAAAAGAGCTTCTAGGCTCCATCCAGAGTCTTGACTACATAATAGCTAATTTCTGTGTAGGGGAACATCTTTTCATGTAAAATTAATGTAATGAAAAAAATGGATACTTTTATTTCATTTGTTCTCATGATAACCATAGAAAAATGTACTCATTCAGTTCACCAAATTTCTGAAGTATGAAGTTCAAATTCAAAGTATGAATAACTTTCCTTCACTGCCCTTCTTCCTATAGGTCTGTAATGTCAAGTCTATCTTTGAAGGAAGGAGATGTGGAATGTTTAGACTGTACATTTGGGCAAAGGACTAGCAAATGGGAAACTGGGGAAAACAGAATAAATTAAGAGAGAATTTTTCAGTCTGTTCTTTAGATTTATACGATTTCTAGTTTCGATGAAAAAAATTGGGGGAAGCAGTAAGAGAGACTCTAGTACTGCAGCATCAGGGGTCAGACTAAGAAAGAGAGAAAGTTGTTGGGACCAGAAGTTAGTGTAATGGCTATGTCACTGGACTCCCATGTAGTTGACCACAGTTCGAGTCCCGGACCTGGTGGCTTAAACTCACGCCTTGCGCATGTGCGCGTTTGCCCAAGATCCTGAGAGGAGAATGAAGGAGAAGGGATTGTGGTGTCGCCATCCCCCCGGGGGGTGATTTCTCGCTTTTTGTCTCTCTGTCTCTCTCTGTCTTTCTGACGAGCGCATGCGCCCTATTTTGAGAGGACGATGGCCCCATAGAAAAAAACCCCCCCAAAAAAAAAAAAAAAAAAAAAAGAAAAAGAAAAAAAAGAAAAAAAAAAGAGAGAAAATTGTCAATGGCGACATCTATTTATTTGGTTAGCTGCCCACCAAGCAACAACATCGCTGTATCTTGGGAATTATTAACTGGTACCCAAGTACCCCAGGGGACATATGTCAATGTCTGAAGACAATTTTTTTTTCTTGATAAATGCATATTCTTGAAATATGACAACATTTAAAAGGAATACAAGTCATGCTTGAAGAGCTTGATGCAATTTTATAAAGTAGATATGTTCACACAACCAGCATCAGATCAGCAAAAGAGTAGGACCAGTACCCCAGACAACTTTCTTAGAACCCTTCTGGAAGGGGCCAGCAGGTGGTGAAGTAGTTAAGGTGCTGGACTCCCACATGATTGATCACAGTTCAAGTCCTGGACCCGGAGCCTTAAACATCAGGCCAGGCATGTGTGCATGTGTGCCCAAAATCCCCAGAGGAAAATGCAGGAGAAGAGACTACAGTGTGGCCATCCCCTTCGGGGATGATTTCTTGCTTTCTGTCTCCTCAGTGAGAACATGCACAAAAACAAAGACAATTTTGATTAGCACAGGGGTTTATGTGTGTATGCTACTGAGCCAGGGAAAGAGGTCACAGATGCTGTTAAACACCCTAACAATGCACTGGAAAGCCCCCCATAACAAAGAATTGTTCATTTCAAGGGTTGATAGTGCAGATTTTGAGAAATCCCCTATTACAATTCCAGATATGCATCTTTCAGTTCAAGCAATGATGGTTGAACTGCTCGCACAAAAGCACTGTTTCCACCGGAAATAAACAATGATGGTTAGAGAAGCTAACATTTGGTGGAAGTGATTCACTGAGAATATAATTTGGATGATTACTGAAGGCAGAAACAGGGATCGATCTTCCAGAGAAAGGCAATGACCTGTTTCTGACCCCTAGAAACTTTAAATGATACAATGAAGATTTAAGATGAAAATTAGGGGCCAGCAGGTGGTGTAGTGGTTAATATGGTGGGTTCCCAAGTGATCAACCATGGTTCGAGTCCAGAACCTAGCAGCTTGCAACTCATGCCAGGTGGGTGTGCGTGCGTGCCCCAAATCCTGAGTGGAGAATGGAGAAGGAATTGCAGTGTCATCTCCCTTGGAGGGTGATTTCTCACTTTACCCCTCTCTGTCTCTCTCTATCTTTCTGGTGAGATCATGGGCCCTATAGCAATGCAAAACAAAACAAGAAATCTCTCTCTTGAGGGAAAAAAAAAAAGGAGGAAAATTAATGTACTTCATTAGTATCTAGGCACAGCTATCACTTGTGACGACACCGAAGTTTGAATACTTTCCTTGTATTTTGGAAGTTTTCTACAAGGTGACTCTAGTCTTATAGCAGAAGTCAGAAAATTAGCATTCCCAGACTGTCATTAGAACTAGGCAAGTACCCCAGGTCCCAGCAATCAAACCCAGAACACGATTTGAAATGGGAAGCAAACAACCTGAGGACGAAGCTCTTTTCGAGGGACTTGATTTGTTGGAAGAGGCAGAAGTTCTCTGGGGATGATAATGGTATTCAGACTCAAGAGTCGTAAGTGCTGGGTGCCGGTGGAAATAGTGTTTTTGTGTGAGCAGTTCCTGGAATGTGACTTCACAGTGTTACTGACGGGGCAATGTCAGATCTGGAACTCTAGTCCTGATGATGTCTGTTTAGCTACTAAGTTAATACCTCTTATCGTGTTCCTTTTATTGTTAAACTGACCAGGGAGGATTATGTTGTTTGTAATAGAGAATCTTGACTGGTAGGAAAGTGTAACATGGGGGCTGGCAGGTGGCGTGGTGGTAAAGACACTGAACTCCCACGTGGCCAACTGCAGTTTCAGTCCCAGATCTGGTGGCTTGCTTTCTTGCTTTCCCTTTCTCTCTTTCTCTGTCTCTCTTGGGTCAAATTAAAAAAAACAAACAAATGGAATTAAATAAATAATTAATCCTCTTAATTAATTAATGAAAAGTGTAAAATGTGAAAAATATTCTCCCCTAAACTCTTTTGTATAAAGTTACTAAATATTCAGCAGTAGGCCTATGACATGTTATCAGACCATGGTGTTTTAGATCTGGTGCTTATAGTATTTTCATTAATGACATGTATTACCATCTAGACAGGATACTAAAATAAGAGGACTTGAAGGCTGTGAAATTCAGAATCAATATTTAACATAATATTTATACATAGCGTGAATTAAATGATGTTAGCTCCAAAGTTAAATGAATTCAAAATAATGTTACTGAATAGGACAGGTGATCAAGTATTTAAAACAGTACTGTGTTCTAATGTTACAAAAGGACATGTAGCCATAAAAACATTCTAAAATATAAGTGTAGTCATATGTATGTATGGCAGAAAGAGAACTAGAAAGGACAATCCAAGAGGACAGTATAATCTATAGTATTATTTTGTACATATCATACCAATATGCACATCTGCCTGAGATGCATCTTCCTTACTATCCCAGAATCCTGAGAAGGGCTCTGTCCTCCCCAACTTCAATGTAAGAGAGCAGACAGGTCACCTTTGATCTTCTACTATGGGAAAACACGAAGGTCCACAGGGGCTAGGTCTTAATCTTCTTCTCTCTCTTTTTCTTTTTCTTTTTCTTTTTTTTTTTAAAGGTTTTTGCTATAGGGCGCGTGCGCTAGAAAGACAGAGAGAGACAGAAAGCAAGAAATCACCCTCCGGGGGATGGCCATGCTGCAATCCCTTCTCCTCCATTCTCCTCTCAGGATCTTGGGCATGCACGCACATGCGCCTGGTGTAAGTTTAAGCCACCAGGTCCTGGACTCAAACCACGGTCAACTACATGGGAGTTCAGCAACATAGCCATTACACCAACCGTTGGTCCCAGTTTTCTTCTCTTTAATATCACTTTAAATTTTACATTATACTTAGAAAGCATTCAATATAGCACTTGGTAAATAACTATTGTGTCATCAGAAAAATCATAACATGTTTTTTTTTTGCTTTTCTATGTAAAACTCTGTCATGACCTTTCCAACGACCCAATATAATTTATTATAGATTTAAAAACCAAACACTTTAGAGCCATCAGGGGATGTGATGGTTAAGGTACTAGATCCCACATGGTCAACTCTACAAGTTCAAGTCCTAGACTTGGTGACCTTAAAAATATGCCGGGTGCGTATGTGTGTGTGCCCAAAATTCCAAGAGGAGAATGGAGTAGAAGGGACTGTGGTGTGTTCATTCCCCTGGGAGAGTGATTTCTCTCTTTCTCAATTCCTGGAGTGCAAACACCCTATGGCAAAAACAAACAAACAAAAAACAAAAAAACCTTAAAAAAAAAATCGGACATTTTGGTAAGGCTCATAACAAGGAAAATAGATCCTACTGTCATAAAATTTCGTATTGTTCCAGAGTTCTTTTTTTTTTTTTAAAGATTTTTGCCATAGGGTGCATGTACTTGCCAAGGAGAGAGAGAAAGAGAGCGAGAGAAAGTAAGGGGGCAAGTGAGAAATCATACCCCTGGGGGGAATGGCCATGTTGCAACCCCTTCTCCATTCTCCTCTTGGGACTTTGGGCACACACACACACACACACACACACACACACACGGGCCCAGTGTGATTTTCAAGCTGCCAGGTCCAGGACTCAAGTTGCACTCGGCCATATGGGAGTCCATCACCATAAGCTCCATAGAAAGAAAGAAACTTTAAAAAAAAATTGTAGTCAGTTGACTATTACTGAGAGTAACTTATTTGGTTTGTGTTTTTATTACTGATCTTCTAATAAATGGTACTGGTCTCAGAGTCTCTAAGAAAGGTGACTTTCATGTGGACAGAGACTTTCCATGTTTTAATTTAGAATATAAGCAATATTTATGCCACATCTATACTGTTAGTTTGAACTTTTTGAAATCCTAAAGGTTCTAACATAGTGTCATCCACAATGTCTTATGACATTTATATATTATTGGAAAGATCATATATATAATGTATGATAAATGCAAGCAAAAATAGTATTTGTAAAACTTGTTCTCTCAAAAACAAATATTGAACAGCGTGCTTTTGTTTTTCTGTACAACAGACCCAAATCAACAGGGATTACTATTGTTAGGTCATTGTCTGGTTATTTAGACAATGTTATTCAGACAAGTTATTCTGACTGTAATACAATGCTGTATCACTCAGCAAGAGCTATTATACTGTAAGCTGACTGAAATCTATCAAAATCATTTATGGAAATAAAAATAAATAAAATACTTTAAAAATAATTATTTATTATTATTATTATTATTTAATTTGCTACACAGCACATATATTCATGAGAGAGAGGGAGAGAAAAAATATGACAAATCAAGCTGCTGGGTCCAGAACTTAAACCATGGTCAGCTATATGGGAGTTGAGCACCTTAACCACCACACCACCTGCTGGCACAATAAATAAAATCTTACCAGGGGACCAGCAGATGGTGTAATGGTTATGTTGCTGGACTTCCATGTAGTTGGCTTAAAACTCACACCAGGCGAGTGTGCGTGTGTGTCCAAAATCCATAGAGAGAATGGAAGAGAAGGAGATTGTGGCATGGCCATCACCCACAGGGGGTGATTTCTTGCTGTCTCTCTGTCTTTCGAGAGAGGGCACACACCCAATAGCAAAAATCTCTCTCTAATAAATAAGTAAATAAAATCTTATCAAAGATATTCTCTCCCTCTGTTCCCTGAAAGCTTTGAATATTGAGGCCTATTGAAAAAGTTTGCTCTCCTGGGAACCAGCAGTTAGCGTAATGGCTATGTCGCTGGACTCCCACGTAGTTGACCGCGGTTCGTGTCCCGGACCCGGTGGCTTAAAAAACTCACGCCGGGCGCATGTGCGTGCGTGCCCAAGATCCCGAGAGGAGAATGGAGGAGAAGGGATTGCGGCGTGACCACCCCCCCTGGGGGGTGATTTCTCGCTTTCTGTCTCTATGTCTCTCTCTGTCTGTCTGGCGAGCGCACACGCCCTACAGTGAAAATCTCTCCAAAAAAAAAAAAAAAAGTTTGCTCTCCTTTGGTACTATAGAACTGACTACTCATTTTTCACTAAAGTATGCTTTTTTTTTTTTTAACCAAAGTTAAAATTTAATTTTGTGGCTGTATAAACATATAATTTTAAAAAATTAGATAAGGACTGTAAACAGCTGAACTATGTATTTATTTCAGCACATGACCAAAAAAAAAGATGAAGGTCTTCATTACACCACAGAGAGTTAATTGGAACAACTGTTCAAAGGATAAATTACTTTTCCTCAGTTGCCTTGATTACAGAGTGGCAAAAATCAGAGGAAGAATTGTAGAAAATAAATACTACTTAACATCCCTACTTCAAGTACATGTGACTTAAAGTCTTTCTTTCAGAATATGATATTTAACTATCAAACTCCTCCTCCTGAGTCCACCACACTCTCTTTCACCTACCCCATTTCACTTAAACACATGCTTTCTTTCCTTCTCAACTTCATTTCTTTTGTATTCCTACTATTTTTTTCTTAATTTGGTAATTATGGATAGTCATCCAAATTTACCAATACCACCTTTCAGAAACAATGCCTAACAACACTTTTCCTACTGGTGAGGGCTCATGGTGTAATTATGACTTACTGTCCTTCATGCACAAAGACAGCTCTAATGATTCCGCCATATTAGCAGGTCATCAATTTGAGTGGATCTAGTAGTAAAGAATCACTTTTCATGAATAAACCTATGTTCTTCTCCTTCCCTCTATTTGAAAACCAATAGGATGTATGAGTTGTATGACCTAAATTGGTGTTCACCAGCTAACTATAATGAGATCGGCAAAAAGAAGACATAAGATAAATATTTTCTCTAAAAAAACCTCATTATTGGTATTTTAGATATCTAATGTAGATGATAAAATTTATTGTGAACATTTAGCATATCACAGGCATTCAATATATTGGTAATGTGAATAAAACTTACATTTATCTTTTCATTGTTTTTCTTTTGTTCTGTTTTTCTAATTACCAGAGGACCTGTGTGCTTCACAGAGTGAGATAGAGAGAGAGAGAAAGCGGAAGCAACCTCTTCCAATGGGGCACAGTCGCACTTCAATCTCCTCTGCCCTAATTCTATATCCTGTGGAGATTTGGGGCATACATGCACATAGCTCTTGGCATGTTTCTCCTGCTGCAGGGGCCAGGACTCTAACCATGGTTGGCTATGTAGGGTCTGGCTCCTTTAACCATTTGGCTACAGGGTCAGCCCAAGACTAATGCTTATCTTGAAATAAACTGATTTGGACCACAAAATTCACTTCATATTTTTCTAGCCCCATCTTTAATAATCACAATCGCTGACTTCCACAATGAGACAGTGTGGGTTAGGCATTCTTACTACAAACCTTCACTGCGTATCGTGCTTACTTTTGCCACATTAATTACACCACATTATCACAATTCAGTTTGCTTGTCTTAAACAACTTGAGAATTTTCAGTCCACGCATGTATATGACTTAAATTGAAAAAATGAATTAATACAAGCTAAAGCAGAATTTGCTTGTCCTGTAACCCTATCACCAACACCAAGGGTGAATTTAATATATTGATGTTTTTATAGGAAACTTACTAGAGGTATAAGAGACTCATAATATTGGTGGAAAAAAATCACTTCTCTGTTACTGGTGGAACTCTTTCTTTGAACTTCTACAAGTCACGAGTTCAGAGAACCAACGCTGGCTTGCACATTAAGTGTAAGAAGATGATGACACCATGTGATTTAATAAACAAGCCTCAACTTGAAACTGCATGTCCTTCTTTGCTACTCAAAATTATGAATTTCTTACCAAAAGATCATACCATTTGGGGAGGCTTAAGCAAAATCTTAAAAATCTTTCATCTGGAATTGAATTAGTATTTATAGCCTAGCTTCCTAGAATGTTCTTTTCCTCCATCTGCTGGTAGTTGATAATGTAAAACTTTATATTCACATTATAGAAACAGAGCGAGAATGAGTCTCTCTTTATTAACAAGTTACAATAAAAATCCTCACTTACTATACTGGTGTGAGATAGTTTATTCTCTTGCTAGAAAAATATAAATGAGAAAAAATAAGTTGATCAATATTGATACTAAATCTTTCTGTTGTAAACAAGAGCCTTGAGATTTAATTTTATAAGTAATTTTACATAATGGCACATGGCTATTTTCTCATAGCTATTACATGGCCATTGGAAGGTAAGAATAGTAACATGTTTTATTCACTACATTTTCAATACAATGTTTAATGAAATTAAAAATATTAAAATGCAGCAGAATAAAAACAATTTATTTGCTGAAATGCTTATATATTTATTTTCCCTCAGAAGGCTCCAAAATTTTCTATGCAGAAGCTATTCTTTATCTTAATGTTAATAATAATATATTCCTTCTTACATAAAAAAATCAAAACAGTTTTTATTTATTTATTTATTTATTTATTTATTTGAGAGGTTTTTGCTATAGGTTGCGTGTGTTCACCACACAGAAAATGAGAAATCACTCCCCAAGGGGGGATGGCCATGCTGCGATCCCTTCTCCTCTTGGGATTGGGCATGCATGCACATGTGCCTGGCATAAATTTTAAGCCTCCGGGTCTGGGACTTGAACTGTGTTGACTACATGGGAATCCAGCAACACAGTCATTATGCTATCTGCTGGTCCCTCAAAACAGCTTTCAAATCCTGCTTTATACATACTCATATATTCACAAATATTCTCTAGTTTGCCCCCTCTTAGCTATGCATTTTCTTTGGCTTAGCCTTTTAGATTTAAAAATTATAGCAGGTGGTATCTGAATCCATAACATTTGCTTTCCCCTAATTGTCTTTTAAATCATAAATATCTTTTAAAAATTAGGCTATAATACAACTTAGTCCTCTGGACATTTCTTTGACTTATGGACTCTCATTGTTAAAACAACCCAACTTTAAAAATAAACAAAAAACAGCTTTGCAATTTATGACATAATTTATCACCTTTATAGAGTAGGGACAATGAGTTAGTGTAAACTGTAGAGGGAGGGGAAATGTTTGTGAATGAAGCTTTTGTTACACTTTAAATGAGCCAGGTACAGAAGGGATGAAGAATGAGTAAGAGTGTGGCAGGTGGGGTGCTAGGGTGGTGGGGAGAGAACGAATGTGGGAGTTGTATGTGTCTTTTCAGTTATCCATTGCACATTTTCTAAGTGCAGTCACTTAAAATATCAGTCCTCTCAATTCATGTGGTACATTTAACATACAGAAGTTAACATGGCTCACAAATATACTATAAATTATCCTTTCTTGAGGAAGGAAGTTTATTGGTCACTATAATTATTTTGCTTCATAATTGTATTAATTTGGACAGTGGAATAAATTTGTGAGGCTACACCTCAGATGAATGCTCTTTTTGTATATTTCTGGAATAGTCTGGCCCATTTTTAATGCATAGGCTTTGATTTCCAGTGGCCATACTCAAGATTATAAAAAGCACAACTTCTTATTTTGGAATAATTTCAAATTTACAGAAATGTTGCAATATGATGAGGAACTCTCATGGATTAACTCTTTATCCAGATTCCTCAACTCCTGACATTTTGCCCATTTGCTGTCATCTCAGCATCTATCCATATAATTTGTTCTTCTGGAATCTCTGAGGGTAAACTGGAGCAATGTGCCAATTTGCCTCTAAAACCTTGAGTGTTCATTTCCTTTGAATATAAAATAAAGAAATGTAATCTAATCCACAGTCCAAATTAAATTTTTTATAACTATCCCAATAATACCCTTTGTAGTGTTTTATAGATTAAAAAAAAAAGTCTTGGGCAAAGTTTCAATCCATTATCACACATTAAATTTAGTTATGAAGTCTCTTTAGTTTCCTTTAAAATAGAACCATTACATAGCTTTCTCTGTCTTTCATGACCTTTTTATTTTTGAAGAATGTAGGCCAGTTATTTTGTTAAATGTGCCTCTTTTTTAGTTTGTTGGATGTCTCCTCATGATTAGGTGTAGGTCATGCATTTTGGTGGGGATATTACCGGAGAGGTTATGTCCTTTTCAGTGTGTCACATCAGGAGGCACATGAAGGGTCAGTTTACTCACCATATTTAGCCACATTCGTTTACGTTAACCTGTCTGTTAATATGATATTCACTGGTTTCCACTGTCAACTTATTAAGTTTCCTTTGTAATTCATCAGTAATTTGTGGAGAAATGCTTTGAAACTATTTAATATAAATTTTCTCCCACAGATTTTAGCATCCATTAATGATTTTTAAAATCTGTTATCCTTTATATTAATTGTTATTCTAATGTAAGGAAGAGTTTTCTGTTCTCTCTCTCAAATCACTTAATTATTTATTCATTTACATTGGTACACACTGACAGATTCTTACTTCATTAGTGTGGTATAATCCTTCCCTTTCCTTCCTTCCTTCCTTCCTTCCTTCCTTCCTTCCTTCCTTCCTTCCTTCCTTCCTTCCTTCCTTCCTTCCTTTCTTCCTTCCTTCCTTCCTTTCCTCTCTCTCTTCTCTCTCTTCTCTTTCTTTCTTTCTTTCTTTCTTTCTTTCTTTCTTTCTTTCTTTCTTTCTTTCTTTCTTTCTTTCTTTTTCTTTCTTTCTTTCTTTCTTTCTTTCTTTCTTTCTTTTCTTGCTCTCTCTCTCTCTCTTTCTTTCTTCCTTCTCTTATTGTTGGAGGGTGCCTGTGCTTGCCAAGGAGACAGAGAGAAAGAAAGCGCCTTCCAATGAGGTGTGTTTATACTGCAATCCTTTTTCCTCCATTTTTCCATCCCATCAGGATTCTGGGCAGTAACACACACACACACACACACACACACACACGCCCAATGTTTTTCAAGTTACCAGGGCCGGGATTTGAACTGTGGTTGGCGATGTGGAATCTAGGCTCTTTTAACCACTGTGTTTAGGGTTGATCCTATCATTATTTATTTTAATGCTTAAAACTTTCCCAGATTTGGCCAGAGGAAGTCCCTTTGAGATGATTTCTGCCTCTAAATATTTTTGTCAGTAAATCATCCTTAAAAAACAAACAAAAACTGATCTACATTCTACTCTACCTCCAACAAAATAAAATAGACTTTCAGTGTTTGTTTTTTACAATGCTAGCCAAAAAGGCTCTAGAAGAGTGGATGAGAAGAATAAATACACTGACAAACGCTAGATTAAGTGATGGAAAACATTTCACATTTTGGAAAAATGATTTCTTCTTTAGCTATTATTTCCTTAGTATTGTAGAATATGTAATTTTCTGAAATTAAAAATAATATACGAATGATTCTAGAGTATTTTATCCAGTAATCATAAAGACTAACAAACACTACATAACAACTTTCAAATCTGTAATATTTAAATACTCAGAAATCATACCTATGTTATTATTATTATTATCATTATTTTAAAATTTGCCAGAGAGCATATTGAGATTTTGCTAGTGCATACACATATGCCCAGTATGTTTTTCAAGCCACTGGGGCTGGGATTCAAACTATATGGTGTCCACATAGGATCTGGCTGCCTTACCCACCAGCCTGGAGCCAGTCCCATATATATATTATTTTTAATTAAAATATAGTTAGGTGTGTTGGGACCAGCAGTTAGTGTAATGGCTATGTCACTGGACTCCCCAGTAGTTGACCGCAGTTTGCGTCCTGGACCCGGTGGCTTAAAACTCACGCCGGGCACGAGTGCGTGCGTGCCCAAGATCCCAAGAGGAGAATGGAGGAGAAGGAATTGCGGCGTGGCCATGCCCCCTGGGGGGTGATTTCTTGCTTTCTGTCTCTCTGTCTCTCTCTGCCTATGGGTGCATGTGCCCTATGACAAAAACCTCTCAAAAAAAAGTATATATTTATATAGTTAGGTGTGGAGTTTTTATAAGATGGTGCTGCAATATAACATTTTTTTCCCTCATAAGCATTCCACTGGCATTCTTGGTTTATAAATAAACAATCCTCCTCCTTTTTTAAAGGAGAACAAAGTAAACCAATAATCTAAAATCAGTATACTATAGAATTTGAGAATTAGAAAGAAGTCTGTAGAATATTTAGTCTTTTTTTTTTCTTTCTTTATTTACATTCATTCACTGTACATCATTATAGCATAGAAAATGAGATTTTTCCATTGAGAATACACTGTATATTGGCTCAATCAAGCACATCAACATATGTGTTATTGTCAACAAATCATTTTCCATTTCTTGTTTTCTGTATATTTTGCCTTTTTTCCCCATCCTTGATTCCCTATCTCACCCTCTGCCATCTCCCACCCTCCTCCCACACTGTGTCTGGTATCTATTGTTGCTTTCTATGCCTCCCCCATTTTATTGTTTCACTAAATATCTTAATAAATCTAAATATTTTCAATAGCAAGCACAGCTGATATGTACATATCCATGAACACAAGTCTGACTTTAGGCATAAACCTCAGTGAATAGAATGAACATACTATAAAGTAGCACCTAACTAGGGCTATATAGCTTAACTGCAGTCATCAAATAGGTATTTCTAATGCCTTTTTTTTTCTTCTGAAAATTTTTTTTTTATTAATTTACATTCATTCCCTGAGCATCATCACAACATTCTAAATGTGGTTTCTCATCTAGAATATACTATATAGTGGCTTAATAATGCATGTTATCATCCATAATATTCCATTTCTACTTTCATATATATGTTTTTTACCCCATGTCTAGCCCTCTGCCCTATTCCACTCTCTTATTACACTATCTCTGCTGTCTACAGTTGTCTTCAATTCCTTTTCCCCCAACATTTCGTTGATCACACAATATCATAAGTAATCTAACTACTTTCAATAGCAAGATCAGCCGATGGTTTCAAGAAAAGCAGTTTTGAACTGGTAAGGATATTTCTTTGAAACTTAAAGCCTAGAAACAGGTTAGTATTCTGTTCAAATAGTCGGAACATGAATCTATTGATAGCTGAAGACAGGACAAAAATCCTTAAAACCGGACAACAAAGCTTAGAAGAAAAGCAGCAATATTTTAGTCAAGTCGTAGAATACTGTTTCATCAGTTCAGTCTCATGTACTTAATCTTTCTTCTGTATCTGTTGAGGTTCGATGTTCCAGATTGAAATCTGGGATGTAATACTCAACTCCAGCTTTTGGCCCTACAATTAAGTTGCCCATTTTCTTAGTTTCTGAACTCTTATTTCTGTGTGTCTGCATTTAATTTTACTGACATAGCACTCCCTTAAGAACTTCTTGGAGATCCGGTCTGGTGCTGGTAAATTCTTTCAGGTTTTGTTTATCTGGGAAAGTTCGTGTCTTTTCTTCCCAAATGAACGATAACCTTGCTGGGTACAGAATTCTCGGTTGAAATTGCTTTTCCCTTAATACTTTGAATACATTTTCCCATTCTCTCCTCGCTCTCATTGTTTCCGATGAGAGGTCTGCCGTTAGTCTGATGGGATACCCTTTGTAGGTAACTTGCCTTTTTTCTCTTGCCAGTCTTAGTATCTTGTCTTTGTCTGTGGTTTTGGTCAATCTGGCTATAATGTGTCTTGGAGAAGATCTTCTTGGGTTGATTCTATTTGGGGTCCTCTGTATTTCTTGGGAATGGATCTTTGAGTGCCTCTCCAGGTTTGGAAAATTTTCTTGTAAGATTTCATGGAATAGATTATCAATGCCCTTATGAGTCTCTTCACCTTCTGGGATGCCTATTATCCGGATGTTTGGACGTTTGATGGTATCTAGTACTTCTCGCATATTATTCTCAAATTTTTGGGCCATTTTCTCAGTCTTCGCGGTGGATTTTTCTAGGCCAACCATTTTCTCTTCTACATTAGAGATTCTATTTTCTGTATGATCTAGTCTGCTTTTAATACTTTCAAGGGAGATTTTGACTTCTTGTATTATAGCCTTCATCTCTAACAGTTCCATCTGATTCTTTTGTAAAGTGTGAAATTCCTCTTTTAGATCTAGCATGAATTTCCTCACCTCCTGGAACTCTTCAACTCCTTTCTCCTTCCTCTTCAGCAGTTCCTTGTCTCTCTTCTCTTCCATCTCTGTTAGCTTTGCCATTATGAATGTTCTGAATTCTTTATCAGACATTTCCATGATTTCCATTGAACTGTGTGTGGATAAAGAGGAGCTATCCTTTTCCCTTGTGGGAGAGGTATTTTCCTGCTTCCCCATATTTCTTGTGGTCCTGCAGCGATTTCTAGTCATCTGGTGGATGGTCGGTTTCTTCCCAAACTTGGAAGTTCAAACAAGAAGGGCCGTTCACACGAGTTTTGGATGCTGGAGGCCCAGTTATCAGTGGGGCATCTTCCTTTCTCCCCAAATGGCTAGATCGCAGGAGCCATGGAGCTGTCTGTCTGAATATTTAGTCTTGGATTTCACAAACTATGTTCTAAGGGTCACTTAATATACAACACACAGATAAAGGGTAACATGAAAACTTTTAATATGATATCTATAATTTAGAAATTCATAATGCACATTAACATGGAGTCTAGGAACTTGCTTAACTTTGTAGAACTCAAATTTTCCAAAGTTTGAGCACAAAACTTAGAATGTTTGAAAATTCACCATTATATCTACCTGTGAAACAATCATCTCCTTTTTTAGAAGAGCTTATCTTTTATGATGTCTTGTGGATAGCTGGTGGCAGATTCAGAATAAAAAATGAAAGCCCCTTGGTTACCAGTAGTCCTGCATCCCCTCTTACCATATCTTGTATTAACACAAGACCGCCTAGAGACATTTTTGATTGAAACCTTTTTTTTTTTTACCAAGAATTAGTAAGAGCTGAAGGTAATCACTGTGAAACATATCTGGATGTTTTTATTAACATCTAGTGATTGCTGTCCATACAGTATCAGTGATAAGTCTTCAAAAATATGTAACGGGCCAGCTAGCAGCCTACAGGTTAAGAGAGCTGGATCCTGTATGGCCAACCACGGTTCAAATCCCAGCTCCAGCAGCCTAAAAAACATACCAGGTGCAAAATCACAATGGGATGGAGAAATAGAGAAGGGATTATGGTATAACCATGGTTCACTGTGGGATACTCTCTCCCTCTCCCCTCTTTCTTTCCATCTCTCTTTGGTAAATGCACATGCCTTCTGACAATGGAAAAACAAAACAAAACTGTGACTAAGTTCCCATTTATCTGGCTATGCAGACATTGCAAGCCCTTCTTGTAATGCAGCTGGGCACCTATGCGGAGTAACAACAGCACATTAGTAAATGCTGGACAAATTAATTAATTCTGTTATTCACCATATACTCTACCTTTTAAAAAATAGCACTGTGGGGCCAGTAAGTGGCATAGTGGTTAAGGCGCTGGAATCCTACATGGCTGACAGTGGTTCGTTCCAGACCTGGAGGCTTGAAAATCATGCCGGCTGCATGTGCACGCATGTCCCAAATCCCAAGTGGAGAATGGAGGCGAGGGGACTGCAGCATGGCCATCCCCAAGGTTATTTCTCAATTTCCCTTTCTATGTTTCTCTGTCTCTCTCCTGTAAGCACACACACTCTAAGGCAGAAACCTAAGTTGTGGGGTGGGGAGGCTCTGTGGGGACAGGCAGTGGCACAACAGTACGGCAACTGGTCCCACGGGGTAAGGTCCTGGTTGCTGTCTCAGAACTTCTGTGAGCGCATAGGGCATGCATGTGCATGCCTTTGATTGGGACTGGTTGAGACTGGGTTGGGTCGTAGTGCTAAGGCCCTGTTGGAGAGAACATTCTCTCTCTCTCTCTCTCAAGAAATAAATAAATTTGAAAAAAAAATTTACAAATGATTTTTCAATAACTGTATGAGGAGACACTAATAACGGAGGACAGTTAGCTTCCCAAAATGATGTCCTGGAAGGCACTCCTTCACAGGATGAGAGGGAGTGCGCGGAAAATGATGTCCAACGGTCAGACGAGTTTGGGAAACGTTAGGCTTACAGATTTCTTTTCTCCTGAAGTGCCAAGAAGCTTTTGAATGGCAAGGGCATTGTGAATTTTCAATTCACAGGAATAAGAATACGTGTATGTCTGTATGTATTTTGTAAGTATGGGTATATATTAATTCCCTAAATTTACTTGACAATTGCTATTTTCTCCCCATGTTCTTAAGAAAAGTTTTACAAGAATGTTCTATAAAACACCAAGTGGGAAAGTCAAATGGAAGAAAGGAAATACAACCAGAAGTTAGAGATAAATCATAGCTAAGTTTACAGTTCATTTACAGGAAGTCTCTAGTCCCAGTAAGTCTCCCATGCCCACTCCCCCAAAAGGTATTACTACATTCTACACCCCCCTGCCCCCTCCCGAGTGCTGGTTCTGGGCTACTGCCTTGCATTTGTTTATTGTTATTGGTTCATTGCACCTGATTCTGTTTAGCTTCTGCCTCACCTAGTTACATTCTGTCTTTCCTTGCGCTTCAGGTTTGATTGTAGGCCCTGAGTTCCCTAGATCTCTCAAGACTGATTCTGGTCATCTGCTCTGGAACTCTGTAGTTTCCTTGATTATACAAGGAAATCTATGAATTAGTTTGGTGAGTTAACCTTCTTTCTATCATCAAAAGGACAGACAAAAACCACAGTGTGATCCTTAGCACATCCGTGCTTTCATTTTCTTAGCTGAGAACTCTGATGTCATGTCATTTCTATTTTATAATTTTCTGCAATGGGTAAAAAGAAAACAAATCTGATTCTTCTATATGATTCTCTACCTGAAAGTCAGTTACTTGCACAGATGCCTTAACTCATTCGATGCTTTCCTTTTGGGGTTTTATGTTTTTATTCAGAAGTATTAAAGGATGAAATAGCTTCTCACACTGTGAGAATATGGCTTCCTGAATGTAAAACCTGATTTTTGGGAAAATATGTTCTATACCAATCTGACAGATAATGAAATCAACTTCTCTTGATAAACACGATTTTATAGTGCAGGCTCTGGATAATATTTTTTAATAACTTCACAGAGTTTACCCCAAATTTAAGAAATAGCTATGAATTAATTGTTCCTTATTGGGGTTAGATTTCTAAATGTAACAGATTACTACAATTCTAAATATAAGGTATGCAGTGGAGGAAAAAAAATCTCATAATAAGTCTAGCATTACAGAAAATTAAAAAAAAATGAACATTGATAGTATGTTCATTTTAACTGGAATATAGAAGCATTTTAAAATTTGATTTATTTTTTAAATATTTCTCAACAATATCTTAATGTCAGCTAAAAAATGAAGCATAAGCTATCAGAGACCTTTTAAAACACCAGCAATATTAAACTGTGTGCACAATGTAATTCTCGCACGTAGAATCAGAACGTTTTGAGGTTTCACAGTAAATATCAGCAATGCAGCACATTCTACCTCGATTTTCAATATCTAGGTCACATGGAGTACTTTGAATACTGTGAATAGGAAAAAAAGGCAGAAAGATTTCTGTATAGCCACCAAGAAATCATAACAACATTCAAATTATGAGAAAAACAGCAACCATGATTTTTAAAATAATTCCTATGCAAAATAGAAGACAGTATTCTAAAAATGAACTTCTCATCTATTGTGCAAACTGAATAAAACCTTTGAGTAGTGTTATTTACTTAATAAAATGTCTTTTGTTTTTACTGCTCTAGCAGATGTGTGAGTACACTGAATAGTCAGGAGCAGATAAGAACATACACTGAAAATAAGTGTATTGTTAATCAAAAAACATATGCAATTTAGGGAAAAATCCTGCAGTAGTTAGCAGTAATCAGAAACTATAGCTTCCACTTACAATAAAGGCAAATAGCTATGATAATGATGTTTGAAATTATAATCTTTTCTATTTATATGAAAGAGACAGAGAGAGTTTATAATATATTTTAATTATAAAAAATGCACATTGCTTTTGCAATTTCTTTGAGCTGTAATCATATAGTTACAGATATTTGGAGCCTGGAACAGTCTTTAGTATAATTTTATTTTTTCCCTAAAATTTACTTAATTTATTAGATTATGGATTTAAAATTTTTCCTTGCCTTCTCTCCAAGTTTTTACATGAAGGACAGGAAATAGATATACTTTTCAGCAAAATGAGAGACCATAATAATCTATGACAAAACTGCTACCACATATAACTTTAATATATGTATAGCTCCTTTTAAGGAAGATAAAAAAGGAAAAAGTCATCTAAGTGTATTTTTCTTAGCCTACGAGAATGGCAATAAATAAAAGGCAATCACATATCTGTCACCACAACAGTTGGAGAACAAATGGCAAGGTTTTATAGAGGCAGAACTTTGACAAAGAGTTTATGCATATGATTAAAAATATCTACAGAATCAGCTATAATCAATATATATGTCTTTAAGGGTGCAAAAGCTCACGAGTATCTTTCAAGTACACACACGCACACACACACACACACACAAATCTGTTTAAGACTACAAAGTCTTAAGAATTAAAAAGCAGAAAAGACGCTTTTTATATGTAACACTCACTAGTTTTCCTATAAATATAGGTTGGGGGATAGGTATTAGAGAATTTAGTTATAAAGATATTCTAGATGTGGTTTAAAATGGATATAGCACAAATAATGGAAAAAAATTAATATTACATATTTTCTCATTTCAGTCATCATACAATATAGCATTACCCTACAATATAGCATTTTTATCCTTATTGCTATTAACTAACCTCAAATAAAAGACTATTATTTTATTGTTAGCATGTTGCTAAACAGAAATACCCAAGGCCGAGTGATTTTTAAAGAATAATGGCTAATTTGGCTCATGATTCTGGTGGCTGGGAATCCAAGAGCATGGGGCCAGCACCTGGCTGGCCTCTGATTCTATGTGTCAACATGACAGAGAAGCAGGCAGGAAAGTGGACGTGCAGAAAGAGAGGGTGACTTGCGGGCAGTCATCTTGCTTTTGTAACAGCCCTCTCTCACAAGCATTACTCTCTTCATGAGCCCACCGTGGTGCCCCTATGATCCAAACACAACCTACTCGGCCCTACCTCCTCAGGTTCCACCTTAGAAGAAAGGAGGAAAGAAGGAAAGGAAGGCAGGTGCCATTGTATTTCATATAAAGGAGACTTGGAAAGAGCTGGGAACATGAAAAAGAAAAATATGTCCCCTAAAACGCAATTAGAACTGTTAAGAAAAGTGAAAAATTGAATAAATAAGAAAGTATAAACCAAGAAGACTAGTTGATACTTTGACTGAAAATTAGCTAAATAGTACTTATGTAGCTGAGTATATAACATTGTCTTAGCTACTAAAAATATAGTAATGATGGGAAAAATAATAAGAAAAAATTTAGTTAGAATAGATAACAATTTCTCTATTCTTGAAGCTTATTGTCCAAAGGCGGAGAGCAACAATAATTTCAAAAATTAAGTAAAATAGGAGTGGGCCCCATACCCTTGTGGTTAAAGGAGCCAGATGCTAACATGGCTGACCATGGTTACAATCCTGGCCCTAGCAGCTTGGAAAACACACTGGGCATGTTTGAGGGCATGCTCAAAATCCCAGCAGGATGAAGAAATGGACGAGAAGGGACTGTGGTTCCTTTCTTTTGTGGTCCCTGTCTTTCCCTGTCCCTCTCTCTCTCTTTCTCTGTCTCTCTTTTGCTTTCTGGCCAGCACATATGCCTTTGGCAATTAAAAAAAAAGTAAGATAGAATATACTGTTTATAATAAGACCTATGAGAAAAGACATAATCAAGAATGAAGACTGAGAATCCTAGGTAGGGAAGTTGATATTTAAAATAAAATGACCAGGGAAAGTGCTCTTGAGTAACTACTACTTGGGACAAGAACTTCAGGGAGGGAAGAACCAGGCAATTTACCTGGAGAAGTTAAGATAAATATCAAGGGAAAAAGTGAAGATAGAAGTGAGGTTTAGTGGGAAAGCTGGGCTAAAGAACTACTATTATTTTTATCGTAAGAGAGATTTTTGCTACAGGGCACGTGCACTTGCTTGAGACACAGAGAGAGACCGAAAGTGAGAAATCACTCCCCAGGGGGATGGCTATTCCACAATCCCTTCTCCTCCATTCTCCTCTGAGGGTTTTGGGCAGCATGCACATGTGCCTGGCATGAGTTTTAAGCCACTGGGTCCAGGACTTGAACCACACTCAACTATATGGGAGTCCATAGACGTAACCATCACACCATCTGCTCATCCCAAGAACTATTGATTCTAATCATGAGCATATATAAATTTGATTCTCCATCCCCCCGCCCCCGCCACACACACACATGTCAGAGGCTTTCCATAATTCTTAGGATAAAGGTCAGAATCCTAAAGACAGCCTGCTAGGTACTGCCAGCCTCACCAGCCTCGCTTGATGCCAGCCTCGCCTGCACTCTCTGCTCTTGCCTTACTGGCCTTCTTTTAATTCCCTGGGCAAGCAGGCCACTGGAAGCTTCTCTGTGCAAGGTTCTGCTATCTGAAATGTTCTTGGCCCAGTATCCCCCACCCCTAGGGCCAACTTCTTCATTAGGCAAAGTAGGCGAGATGCTTGGGCTCACAAAATGTTTTATTTGTTTTAAAATAATAATAAAAAACAGAACATTTAGGCCAGAGAAAATGTTTTAATATATGATATTAACATATTCACCTTTTTTTTTTTTTGAGGGGCAGAGAGGTTTTTGCTATAGGGCATGTGCGCTCACCAGAAAGACAGAGAGAGACAGAGAGACAGAAAGCAACAAATCACCCCCCCCCCAGGGGGAAAGGCCACGCCACAATCCCTCTACTCCATTCTCCTCTCGGGATCTTGGGTACACACATACATGTGCCCGGCATGAGTTTAAGCCACGGGGTCTGGGACTTGAACCACGGTCGACTACATGGGAGTCCGGCGACATAACCATTACACCATCTGCTGGTCCCCCACATATTCATTTTTATACCACAGTAGTGGGGAAATATAATTTTGTTATTGTTGAAAGGGCCCATGAAGGCAAAAGAGTCTAGAGCCTAAGGGAGTCAGAGTATGGCCCTGCCCTTGCTTTTCTATTTCCCAATGCCACTTCATCTAGGGAAATCCTACTAATGCCTCAGGTTTCAGCTAGAACGTCCCATCTTCAAGGATGCTCTGCTTGATTCTTACAGGCTACATGAGGCCCCTTGACATGTGCACTTCCACCGCCTTGTTTGATGGAAGTAAATTATGTAATCAAGTAATTCTGTTTAATGAAATAAAAACCTGTGTTTACCTTTCTACTATATCCCCAGCACAAAGACTCAGACGGAGTGATGTGAGACCTTGAAGACAGATTTTTCCATTGTGACCCTCAGTCCTGTCTCCAGTGGTTGTTCCTTGCCACCTCTTGCTCATGACTTCAGCCCCCATCTGTTTCTTTCTTGATAAAATTCAGATTGTCCCAACAATGACTACAAATCCACCAGGACTATTCCTCCCTCTTGCAAGAACCATCCCTGACCAACTCTTCTGCAAACAAGCTAAACTTGAGCTGCTCTCTCCCATAAAGCCCTATACATTCCATCTTCCTCCAAATAAGAATACACTTTTAAAGCTGCCTCATAGCCAGCATTTTCAAATAAAGGCTGATACGCTCTGGCTGATTTTCTTCCGTAGTGGATATTCAATGAAGCTATTGTATGTAGAATAAATGGCTGCTACATGATTTATAGGCTTGGTGTCTTAGAAGAATGAAGACATTTTTGAGAGTGGTGGTACAAATTCAGATATATTAAGCAATAGCTAACATGCAGTAGAAACACTGTGATTGTAATTAAAATTTAGATCTAGCTACATTCAACTGTTTTTATTTGTGCTAACAAAAGATGAAACTAATACAGACATTCCAATATTGTGGGCAATATCCACCTGGCTTTGCAATGGGTTTCTGGACTTTCACTTAAACTTCTTGCATTTGATGTTTGGGGAAGACTTAAAAGTCACCAGCAAGTTGTCCAGGTTTTGCAGCCTGCTTGCTGATCAGAACTGGTTTTCTTTCAATGTACACAACAGCCCCTAGAATACCTATTTGTTTCAAAGTTTCTTTCTTTCTTCCGAGAGAGAGGGAATGAGGTGCAGCCCCAGTCTCAGCCAGCCCGGATTGTGGGCACATCATGCACATGTACCTGGCATGGCCAGGGAGCTCCCAGAGCATAAACCCAGAACCTTCCCCACAAGGGTCCAGTGGCGATACTCTGTGTCACCACCTGCTATGGAATAATGTGTGATGCATAGTAGAACCTTAATAAATCTTGCCAAAGGAAATGGGCTAATATAATTTCTAACTAGTCAGCTTTAATAAGTGACAGGAGGAAGGAGAGGCAGTTTAAAAGCACAAGTGCTTGGGGCCAGCAGGTGGCATGGTGGTTGGGGACGCTGGATTCCCACATGGCCAACCATAGTTCGAGTCCCAGACCTGATGTCTTCCTTTCTCCCTTTCTCTCTCTCTGCCTCTCTCTGGTCAAATTTTAAAAAGCAAATGGAATTAAATAAATATTTCTTTTTTTTTTTAAACAGAAGTGCTCTGACTGTTGATTTGATTTCTTTTTAGTTGTTATAATTTATCTTAAAACTTAAATAAAAATAAAAATTGTGAGAGTTTATATTTTATAACAGATAATAGGACAATCTATTTCAAAGTGTTAGGAGTATGGTCTTAACAGATGGATAGTGCTACCCTAAATTCCAGATTTCTATAAGTGAAGTACATTTTTAGTCTGGTTTCCTTATCCTCAATTTACCACTTACTAATTCATCTTGTATTTAGTCTACTGACTTAGTTTCCTCATTTGAAAAATGAAGCCACCAATGAAGCTATGAATTAGAATATGAGTCAAAAGAGTGTTGGCATAAAATAAATCCTATTTAAAGCTTATTCTTCTTGGGACCAGCAGTTAGCATAATGGCTATGTCATTGAACTCTCATGGAGTCAACCACGGTTCGAGTCCCAGATCTAGTGTCATAAACTCACACCAGGTGTGTGTGCGTGTGTGCCCAAGATCCCGAGAAGAGAATGGAGGAGAAGGGATTGCGGCTTGGCCATCCCCCCAGAGGGATAAATGACCAAAGTAGGTTTGGACTCACAGATGATCTGAAACATGCCATGCACGCAGGTGCAACCAAGACCCAGACCTGCTGGGGAGCTGGGGAGGGGACTGCTGTGGGAAGAGACCCTGTCTAGGTGCCTGTCTATCTCTCATGTGCACACATGTTCTCTCCCAGGAATAAAATAAACTCGAAATCTACACTAACCGATTCACGATTTTCCATGATAAGATCAGGCTAGAATATTTTTAGCAAGGCACAGTAAATCAGAATTCTCTCAAATAAAAATTTTCCATGAAAATTAATAAAAATGAGAGATGGAATTAAAAAAAATCTTACCTTACCTCCCTTGAATAGATGCACACCATAGTTGAATAAAATAACAATGATTACTTTCTTGGGTTTATGATTTTTTTAATAAATAATTCCTTCTCTAGGTAAATAACAATACATCCCCCCAAAGGGCAAAAATCACATAAAGTAATAGCAAATGAAAGTCTGTGAAGCTTTTTGCTTTGGTAAAATATTGATCTTACCACTAAAGCTTCACACTCCTGAGATGACCCTTGGGACAAAACGACAGACTCAGGTTTGATTCCCTCCAGTATTTCAAACAATATTCCATAATCTAAGGAGCTTTTTTTTTTTTTGAGAATAAATGACTGGCTAGGAGCACCAGTGTCCTGAGGCTTTGCCTGGGGCCTCTAATCTCACCTAATCATTATTCACAACCCCCCAGAAAAGCCTCAAGCTAAAATGGTGATTGTTATTTAGAAATAAACTTGCAAATTCACTTTTGAGCATCCTTTCCTCTGCTTTCATGATCTCATTTTTTGTTTAATTCATGGGACTTTTAGATACCAACTGCAGCAAACATTAAACCTAGAGTAATAGTCAATCTGTTTTAAGTATTGGCTTTCTTTACTCATTTATAAAAAAGATATTCTGAAAAATGCCTAAGGAATACATTGCATAATACATGCAACTGGGAAATAAAGTACTTAAAGAGAATATGAGAACCAGGGAAAG